>NW_011336776.1:16274-28576 GCF_000735185.1 Notothenia coriiceps | reverse complement strand
CGGTGGATATCGATTTTATGGCTTTCCAAAATTTCCTAGGATTATTTAGGCTTTCTGTGGTAACTGACAAATAGTACTTCGACTTAGCACTTTTGACATGTGAAGTGAAGCTATTTCTTAGCTGCCTAAAACGCAGCCATTCTACCTCTGAGCCTGATTTCCTAGCCTTTGCCCAGGCCTTGTTTCTCTCATGAAGGAGACTAGACAATTCAGCAGAAAACCAAGGATTGTCTCATCTCATCAATCAAGAGCTAATTTATTCTGGAGGGAACATTGGGATTTTAGCCTTTGTGGACCATTTACATGCATCAAAACCTATAGAACACACATGAAAAGGATAACCACAAAGAGCTTAATAGGGCCCCTTTAAAATTGACTTGACTTAACAAGAGTCAGTGACACAGGTCCCCTCTCTAAAAAGGATCATGAGTTAATGCAGTAAACCAGTCAGTATTTTCCTTAAGTTTATGGGGCAAATTCCCAAACAAATGTGCATGTAATCAAATTACCCAAGGGCAACATGGCACGAGGTGAATCTAGAGCCTTCGGGGCAATAGGGCTCTTTGCCATGTTGACCTAGCTTGGGAATTGATGTCATATCCTTCAGGATATCTAATACATGATATATGATTACAAAGATAAAACATACAGAGAACCATAGATGGAAGAAGTATTTTTGACGTAAAAATAGCAATACCACACATAAGTAAATTCACACATATGAGGAATTTGCCTTGGTGTTCATGGTGCATACATAAACACAGTTGAAGAAGATAGTTGTAAGTAAAGGACCATAAAATAAAACTATTATAGAAAACTTATTTAAAAAAAAATAATTCATAACATTAAGATGTAGAGACATCTACATAAAATATAGATACCAAAACAACTACGTACGGTACAATATGATATATGACTACCTGTACTTGGTATTGTTTATTAAGATTCCTTTTCAGAATTTTGCGTATTTCATTTTTATATCATGCGTTATTTAATACTTGTGAAGCTAAAAGATCCAAAATACACATTAGGGTGTTGGTTTTAATAGCTACTCTTTATACATTTGCGTCCACTAAATTCCCCAAAAGTCAGAACATGGTGCCTCATTTATATATTTAAACATAACATTTCATACAACTTAAAAAAAGAAAAGTCTTAATGTAAGTAGCAGACTAAGTAGATATATAGATTAATAGTAGCCTATGGAATTATACCATAATTCCTCTTTTAATTATTTTGTTCTCTGTACCAGAGATCTCCACTTCAGTAGCGTTACACCAAACATACAAGTTTGTATTCACTATTTATATTTTTAATTATTCACTATTAATAAATTATATTCCTGATTTCAAAAGGTCTTTACAAAGGAGTTTCATTATACATCATTCATAGCCAGGTTTAGCATATACAACTTTTATTCCTAGGAACATGGGGGAAAACTTGTTTTTGTTACGGCTTTTGATCATACGGTCTACAACAGTTGACATTAGTGCGGATTTATGGAGGGATACCAAGAGATATAAAATTAACCTAGGTAAAAAAACAAAAAAAAACACTTGACTCTAACAAGTCAACAAAATAAAACAAAATATAAGAATTTTGGATGAAAATATTAACATCGTTATACCTGGCTTAAAGTAATATTCAGATTTCTATCCCGGTAGTGTAAGCTACTTATCATTTCTTAAAGAAGACATTTGTGATTGTATACATAATACAGTATTTCAGACTTGTACTACAATACATTTGTACTTATTCACGTGTAGTATCTCCCCCAAACATGACGTTTTGAGATATATATTTTTTTACAATAAAAAAAGAGCTGGTTTAAATATTTTACAAAAATAATAAAGCATATATATATATAATCATCAAGAGCAAAGTGGCAACCGTTACTATGACGTCATGTGCAGAACTCACGAGCTCGGTGAGAAAAAACTCGTGGGCGGCCGTTTGTAATATATTTGTTGTTATTTCTTATTATGTTAGTTTTTTTAACAAGTGGATTTGGATTTCGAGACAATACGTGAGTCACATAAAATAGTACCGATGTTGCTAACGGACGAGCTAACGCACACTTTAGTCTTTTGCAGAATGTGTTCTTCGCTTCCCAACCCCCTTTTTCCTGTGTTACTCATGGATGTATAAAGAGAACTGGATACAGCGCCGGAAGCGGAGATCCGTTCATTCATACGAGAGCCGCTCAGTGGCGCTTGAAGCCCAGAATAGAGCGACTGTAGATTCAGAAAGTACCCGGATCATCCCCACTGAGCATGCGCACTTGAGTTCCCATTAAGCCCCGCCTCCGATCTGCCGCTCTCGGCTCGGCCAAATGAATGGTGGGGAGATTGGTGGTGGCTTCAGCTTTCAGCTCTTTTTACAACTTTTACAACCTAATGATTTAAATAAGGGCCATACAGGTGTTCGTACTGGGTAGATTATATATCTAAAAAAAAATTATGTGCGGATTTACTGACGTCTCTTTTCCAATGTAAGTCAATGCGGAAAAGTCTTTATGGGCCTAAATTACGTCACTGGAGCTGTAGTGCCACCGTTTGACCACTACGAGCGTTCCAAAACTCGGCTTCAACGGCCGGCTCACTTCCTGGCGGCTTGGTGTTACTCCGCTGTGGCGGAAGTAAGTCGTATCGCGCTGGGGCCCTCATCCTTCCAATGGCGACTGCAAACAGGCTGAATAGAAAGCGGGAGCAACCGTGGAGGGGGGTCAGAGCTGTGTAACCGAAATTAAATAAATATATCCTCGTCTGTGTAGTCCTAAAGTTAGCCTTAACATTTGTTTCACCTCTCCAAATCGCGGCCGAATCACAATGGCCAAACATCGGAACATTTTGCTCCTTGAGTCGGGTAAGCTGCAAAAAGTAAACCCAATGATAGCTTAATTTACAACGTGAACGCTCCTGCTAATTGATATCATTTATTTGCTCTAATCTGTTTCATTTCAGAGCTCTATTACCTGATTTCTCGTTTCCTAACAACGGGTCCATGTCGGAGAGCAGCTGAGGTGAGCTGCTGTGCTTTGACTAGAACAGTGTGTGTAGTATTTCCAAAATAGTTGCCTTAGCTAGTTTTGTAATAGAGGCAATCTAATGTGTGTTTTGATCCCTTGCAGGTCCTGGCGAGTGAACTGGAGGAACATCAGGTGTGTATGTCCCTGCTGCAGAGGCTGCTTGTTATCTGCTAGCTGCTGTCTGTCGGTGCTGAACAGTGGTTTAAATTAACTAAGTATATTTATTCAAGTACTGTGTTTAAATACAATTTTGAGGTACTTGTACTTGAGTATTTACATTTTTTGCTGCTTTGTACTTCTACCCCATTACACTTCAGAGGTAAATGGTGTACATTTACTTAAACCTTTAGTTACTTTGCACATTTGGATTCATTATGTGAAATATAATCAACACTTAAATAAGACTTTAGTTACACCTACACAAGCTACCCTGCAGTATACAAAATAATTCAAACTAGCTGCACCTTTAGCAGCTTTGATAGACCTATAATGCATTAATAATTATAATCAACACACATGAACTATATTATTCTGAAAATGGGTCAATCTGCATAATTAGTACTTATATTTGAATGCCAATACCTTTCTACTTTTACTTGAATACCATTTTGAATTCAGGACTTTTACTTAATACTGTGGTGCTGCTACTCAGTACAAGATCTGTGTACTTTTCCCACCTCTGCTTCTGACTGATTCTGGACCTCAAACTTGTCCCACTTTTTTTTTTTAATACCTCCATGACTTTGATCACCGGCTCTTTTTGTACTATCGTAATGTGTAGCTGCTGGTGTTCGTGGTCGCTTTAACAAACTCTGTTTTCGACAGCTATTACCCGGTAGATTGGACTGGCTGGGAAACGAGCACCCGAGAACATACGAAGACGTGGTGAGTTTTAACTTAATATCTGTTTTTATGTCTTTGTTATTGTGTTGTGACAGGGCTCTGTGTCCATGCGCTGTGCTTGTTTACGCTCTTTGTTCTATTTCCTGCTTAACTACTGTGGGATTTTCTCGAGTCGGAATGATTGACAAGGTCACAAGTCGTTCCCGCTGACTTAATTTGTTGCATTGAACGACATTTTGGCTCCGAAAACTGTATTTTGATAGATGGTTTTATAATATTTAGCCCCGACTGTTGTACTGCAGAAAGGGTCGGTTGTTCGGCTTCTTTGCTACGTCGAGGCGGCTCAACTGGCCAATCAGAGGCCGAGATGCACTGTCTCTGCGTTGTTTTGCATGTGACCTGCGCTGTGATTGGTCCATAAAAGGAGAAGTTTCTGCATAATAAGCCCCGCCTCTCAGAATACGAGTGGAGAAGCAGCACATGAAACCACCAACTACGGCTGTCAGTCAGACATTTCTACATTTCAAGTCGACAACGTTCTTAGAGCAACCTGGAATATTATTTACAACACTTTATCACAAATGCATTATAATTCAGCTTTTATATATACTCTCAGACCAAGACTCCACCAAAAAATGTGTTTATGCTTGCTATTTTTATGAGGAAAACGTTCAATTACTTGACAATACCTCTGTTTTTCATTATATCCTTTAAAACCCGATTAAGGGGCAGTTTAAAACGAATTTCATGTCTTGATTAATTATTTTTTTTAAATCAGAAAACATTGAAATATGTTTAATTTTACACTAAATACAACACAACTCTAAACCCTGACATACTGGACATTTAATATTCAGAGTAATTTGTCATATCTTTATTTCTTTTACATTTTTTTAAATGTATATATTTACTGTAATTATTTTCTCCTTATTTTTTTATTATATAATAGTTCTATTTTTGCTCCTTCTTTACCGCTTCATTTTTCTTACTGTATTTATGTAAGCAACATTTTGCACTAACACAAATTCATTGTCTGTGTAAACCTACTTAACTGTTTCTGATTTACAAGAGAGCAGCAAATCCTTAAATTGAAGAACGTTGTCTGGCGTTTACATTTCATACTCTATTATCTAAACTGAGGTTGATTTGACCAATTCTTTAAGCAGTGATTATTCACGTCGCTATTCTGTCTTTGTTTGCCCTGACAGGTTGCAGCAAACAGACATATTTCACCAGACCATTTGCTACAAATATGCAAGCAGATCGGACCAATTCTTGACAAAGATGTGCCATCATGTGTCCCAGGAGTTCACTCCCTCCTGGGGTCCGGGAAGCAGTCAATGCTCAGGACGGCAAAAGGTAAACAGTCTTAATGGAAACTATACTGTGGATGTTACTGAGCTTCTACATGCATCTTACCAGGGTTGGGAGGATTACTTCAACAAGGATTTCAGTTACAATTACTAGTTACCTGTACAAAAAGAAAATGTCATCAGTAACCTAATCTGAGTATCACAATACAAACATATTACCTGATTACCTAAGTGTATTATGTTAGACAACAGAACCTTATAAAATAAGAAACCAAGATATTTAGGCTAAAAAATGATTTTATTTATAGGAAAATCTGCCTTTCATTCAGCATATTCAGGCAGTAGCCTATACACCAACAATGAAACACATGAGGACATACCACAGTTTCACAAAGCAGAAATAAGATCTGATCCTTTTACAACAAACGCAATATGCTCCTTTCAGGTTTTTACTAACATGTTGCTAATAATCCACCATTTTTAGAAATGTAACAGTAATCTGATTATTTTCATGTATCTGGACGGCATACGGTTACCCTTTTCCTGATTACGTAATCATGTAACATGTAATCCGTGTCTTCCCAAGCCTTCCTTTTACACTGATAATATGTACTTTGACATTATATAAAGATATGAATAGTTTCTTGGCTTGTGCAGATGGCAGAAATGATCATATCCTTTCCCACACACAGCTGGTAGATCCACTGAATCACTCTGATCTGTTTTGTGTTTCTCAGACTGCGACAGTGTGCGGTTCAAAGCTTCATCATATGCAGCCCTTCACCGGGGCAGACCACCAGAGAGGCCTTTCAACCGCAAAAAACCTCCACACCTCGGTAAGTCCGACCTTCCTCAATATTTCTCTATTATTCTTAAAGGTCCCATGTCATGCTTTTCTGGTTATTACCCGTTCCCTTGTGTGTTATGTAGCTTTTTATGCATGTAAACGGTCTGCAGAGTCACAAACCCTCAAAGTACACCCTGTAGCGAGTAAAACTCTAACACAGAGGATACCTGTCTATGCTGCCCCGAAACACCTCGTTGGACATTTCTCTTTTTCTTCCTGGGTACAGTGACGTGCCCAGTACGCCGTTACGTTAATGGCTATGAGCACACACACAAACTCCCAGCCAGGCTGTGGGTGTGTGTGTGTTCGGGCTGGTTTCGGGCTGGGTTTCGCTGTGTCTTGCTGTCTCGCAGACGGCCACTGGGCTCATAGGGAGGGGGGGGCAGGAGCTCCAACAAGCCGTTTAGGACAGAGAGTGAATACACATACTATACAGAGATGCTGTATGAGAAATGTGATTTTGGAAAATTGCACAATATAAATATATTCTAGTTGACATCAACAATGGAATTATGATCAGTAGAAATGGCCATGACATGGGACCTTTAAATTAAATGGATCAATGGGAATTGGAACATTTACTTGGAGCTGCTTGGCTTTTTTTAATGCTTCTCCTTGTCGCAGCCATTTAATTGTATTACTGTATTTTGATGGTTGGCATCTTGTCACCTGCAGTGGAGATCCATCGAGGCAGAGAGCTGACAGGAGTGCAGCGCTTCAGCTCCATCAACCCCGTCAGCAACTATGAGCGCATGCGGCTGCACCGGCGGATCCTGGGCCATCTGTCTGCAGTGTACTGTATCGCCTTCGATCGCACCGGTCTCAGGATCTTCACAGTAAGATTTCACCTGGGAGCACATCCCAATCTCTCTGAGCATATACCCCAATATCAATATTGTAGTGTTGACAAAATGTTAACAATACAAGTAAATCATAGGCCAATTATATATATTTGAAACAATCTGCTGGATTACGAAAATTACATCACTTGTTGTACCGCAGCATTTACCACTGGATAAGACGGCACCTACGACATTATATTTAGATGTAAGAGGATTACCCTGCCCTTGCAGTGCGTATTCCTTGGCAAAGCTAGACAGCTAGCTCACCTGCACAAGTTTTCCAAAAAAGAGCCGAGGCTTGTCTTTTCTTGAAATTTGAAACTTGAAAACTGTACTTTATAAAATAAACACAAGATTTGTACTACTACTGCAGATACAGTGACATTTCACAAACAGAGCTAGCTAACATACTGCTAGCTTAAATACCACATGTTTAGCTTAAACCATGCTATCACATAAAATACAGCAACACTCATCAATGTCTCCACTCCACAGTGACTCCGTACAAAGATCCTTGTACGGAGTCACATCGTCATCGTCACTCACTCTGTGCCAAGAAAAATGACCCGACGAATGGACTACTGATCCACCTCAAAGGCAGCACAATGATATCTAGTCTCGTAAAACAATATCAATCTTAAATTGACATATTGCCATGCCTTATTTGGGACTGCACCTGCATATGATGTTGTTATGATCTAAGTTGCTCCAGTCATAGGAGGATTTTAATTGGTAGGTCGCCACCATCTTTGAATGCATTCTAGAATAGATTATTAAACAAGAAATTGATATGTTTTTTCGTCAGGGCTCAGACGACTGTTTGGTGAAGATTTGGTCTTCGTTCGATGGAAGGCTTCATTCCACGCTGCGAGGACACTCCGCAGAGATCACAGACCTGGCGGTTAATTATGAGAACACGCTCATCGCCGCAGGAAGCTGTGACAAGACCATCCGTGTGTGGTGCCTTCGTACCTGTGCCCCCGTGGCTGTGCTGCAGGGGCACAGCGGATCCATTACCTCCCTACAGGTAAACACACCTCTGGCATGGTGATGTACATTTTATTTTCCAATAACCAGTCTTCAAACCCTCCCAGAGCCCATACATTGTTCCCGTTATTATTTACTTCCTCTCTGTCTTCTGTTGTTCGCGTTAGTGTTTACTTCCTGTTCGTCGTCATCTGTTGGTTTCTCTGACGTCCAGTTTAGCCATCATGAATCCAACGTTTATTTCTATCCACAAATATACAAAAACAAATATTCACAGTAGTATTCCACATTAATTCATACATTTCATAATTTAAGAAAACATTGGGGGCCAGTATATGCTTTTGCTGCATTGACACTGCTTTAAAAGAAATCAGGAGGAGGGGCGGGAGCAGCTCTGGCAAAGACTTGTTTTGTACAAAAAAAGATGTCCCCATCAGCCATCATTGCATCATCTCTTTATTGCAATGACATCTTGCCTCGGGCTAAGTGTAAAAAAATGTTTGCACAGGATTCTGTGAGGACGCTTCATGAAGAATGCATGTCTTGATTTTAATATAAATTGAGTGATTGAGATGTTGTTCTGTGGATTTGTTGTTTTTCAGTTCTCACCGTTTGCTAAGGGCTCAAAGCGCTACATGCTCTCCACTGGAACTGATGCTACCGTCTGCTTCTGGCAGTGGGACGTCAACAACATCAACTTTAGGTGAGTGCTGCTTTTAAACAGAACATGTTCAAGAGGCTTTATTATGCTTGTTTCGGTTTTCCCTCTCCTGTAGTGTGTTGTATTCAGCGTGTCCGCGGGGTCTTCAAAAGTTGATAAATCAATTTAGCGAAAATGAAGGCTATCAAAAAGTATTAAACAGCATTTTCCAAGGTGTTACATTTTGTAGCTTGTTTTCAATAAGTATATCAATTGTCCAAAGAGGTTGTATTCTACAGTCTGCCTGAATGTAATCATTGCGTAGGTGTGTAGTGTGATTCTGTGTAGTTTATTTATGGCATCCCGTTGGGTTTGACGTCATCTGAACAGGACATCGCACGCTCACTGCTTGATAGCTCCGTTTACGCCGGTTGTTTAATAACATCGTTATGGGGAAATGCAAGTCTGCATCCAAACGATTCGAAGATAAGGAGGAAGGACAATCAATACTGTATATAGTCAATGTGAGGTAAAGTGTGTCGCCAATGTAACCGGTTAAAACTCCAAGTGGCGATGAGGTCCTAAAATGTATGGAAAGGGTCTTGAAAGGAATTACATTTGACTTCAGGATTCCTGCATATACCCTGTGTATAGGTTTATAGGTGGCGGCGGCTGGGGGGGCTTCGCCACTGCTAATTCGATATTTCGGCATGATTTTGATACATGTATTGCAATTTAAATCACTGCAAAATGTGTTTTTTATTTTGGGTCCATACGACTGTGATAAATCAGATCAATTCAGCTGACTTGTGACTTGCTGTCTGAATCAAGCTCTGTCTTAGCTATGTTTGTCCCTGGGTGAAGTGATGAACTCAGAGACTGCAGTGTTTGGCTTCTTTACGTATCTGGGACTACCACACAATATACAGTCATGCAGTTGAAATGCCGGTTGGATGAAACTCTGATAGATTTGAAGAATAGACCATTAAATAAACACAGATGAAAAGGTCAGCTCTGGTTCTGCATGTTGAACATCTGCTAACGGAAAGTCTCTTAAAGGATTCAGAGATCTTTTATGGTTTTTCTGCCAAATATTGTGTGTTTTTACTTAGTATTTTAGTTTCTGTGTTACATTCAATGCATTTTTGCTGTAAAATATATCCTATTCTGTTTCAAATCTGTAACATTTTCTCTCCTGTCCTACAGCGATCGGCCACACAAGTTTACAGAGCGTCCGAGGCCAGGAGTCCAGACGGTGTGCTCCTCATTCAGCCCGGGTAATTATTTATATTCATCTCAAGTAGAGTGTTATTTAAAATGTTAGTATCTGTTGTATTGAAAAGGTCTGAATGTGTTCTCTTCATGTGATACGGCATTTCAAACTTGTATTCATTTACCTGATCTGCCCCAGATGCTTTTCGTTCAGAAGAAGAATTCATATTTTACATAAAATATAATAAACAGGCGTATGTCGTATGCCTTTAATCTAACAGAAAAATAATAAATACAATTATTATTATATATATTATTATGAGCATATCTTTATTACCGACATTAAAGTTGATTTTTTATCTTTTTATATTTTCAGGTGGGATGTTTTTAGTAACAGGAAGTACTGACGATGTCATCCGAATATACTACCTTGGAGGCGGGAGTCCAGATAAGATATCCGAACTGCACGAGCACACGGTGAGAAACGTCTCTAAAGCCAATCTCTGTGTAGCATGATGCAACACACAGATACCATTTAACATGGTGGCTGTGGCGCAGTGGACTAGTACGTAGGTGTTCGGATCAGGGGGTCACAGGCAGTGTTTCCGCCAGACCAGGGCTGAGAGAGGGCGTCCACCCCGAGAGCGGGTGGGAGGGGTTGTTTTGAATTTTGACTTGAGACTTGAGCCGTCCCTTATAGATAGGCCGACTGTATTTTGACATTAGTGAGCCGGATCATTTGGCTCGGCTCGCTTAAAGCGCCGGCTCTTTCGGCTCCCAAACGGCTCTTCGTGTTACCACAGTTTACCACGGAGCCTCAGTTTCGCCGCTGCGAGGCTCTGGTGCTCGCAGCTCACGCGCGTGCTCCACTAAAACCCCCCCGCTCAGCGCGTCCAAATCGCGCACGTTCCGTGTTGTCCTGTAGCAGGCACCTTCGATGTCGGGGAAACGATCTTCAATACTCCGAAAAGAATCCCACCAGTCTCCTTTGCCCCTCCAACAGAGGGATGTCCTTGTCCTTTTTCCTTTTCGTCATTTCAAGCGATAAAAACTCTCGATCTTCTCTCGAATTATTAATATTTTTTGGACGCCCTCGGCTCGCGTTCAGGGCGTCCCGAGCTGAATAAGGCCGTCAAATGACGGCAAGACGGCCCCCTGGCGGAAACGCTGGTCACAGGTTCAAACCCCACTGCAGTCAGCATGTCGTTGTGTCCCTGAGACACTTCACCCCAAATTGCTCCTGTGGGGATTGTCCATAGTATTGAGTATGTTAGTGGCTTTGGATAAAAGCGTCTAACAAGTAATGTAATGTAACATATTAAACATTCAGCAGTTACATTACAAATGACTCATGATCACTCTCCATGTCCATGTCTCCTCTTTTAGGACAAAGTTGATAGCATCCAATTTTGCCACTCAGGGGAAAGGTATAGTACAATCACTGCTTACTCATCATTGATTTACAGATGTGTACACAGTGGAGTGATGTGTGGTGTTGTCCTGTCTCAGGTTTGTGAGTGGGAGTCGAGATGGAACCGCCCGGATCTGGAAGCTCCACCTGCGGCAGCAGTGGAGGAGCCTCCTGCTCAACATGGCCGCCACTCTGCCGGGGTAAGGAGCTCTTTAATGTTCAGCAGTGAGGATTCCTTAGGGCCTGTGTCCACATAGCGTCTTTGTTCAGGCAGTAAGGCGCTGGGCAGAGCCTGCTCTATGTATTTCATCAAAAAACACTTTTTTTTAAATTGGAAACCGATATCTCGATGTATCGTTGCTGTTCTATGAAAGACCAGCGTTTCCCCCTTGGATTTGATCATCTGTTTACACTGACTACTATATGTGTGTGTGACATGTTTCTTTGCTATTATAATCAACCGGAAGATGCTTACTCTGAAACTTTGCATGGATGAGCTTCACTGCTCAGTCTGACAGTCGTATAGCGAGGGAGGAGGACGATAAAAGTCAAACACTAACCGTCAGGGTCCGCCCAGCAGATCTGCTCTTTGTCATGACAGTTTCCATTCGCCAGACGCTGTCAGAAACAAGAGGCTGGCCGCTGCACTATTTTCTTTTTGGAGGTGGATGCATGTCACGGCATGTTCTCAATAGGATCAATTGAAAAAAGATGCTCAGAAAACATGCTATGTGGAGACGGCCCTTAGATGTGTCCTCTGTATTTGTGTTCATCTGAAGAAGACATAGAGAGAGAACTAGAGAGAAAGATGTTTTAGCAACAGGAAAAAAGGGATCATTCAGGAAAATCACTAGATACAAGCTGACAATTTGTATTCTCGTTTGTGTTCAGATATAATGAAACTCTATAAGATCATATATAATGAGGTGTACCTTACTGACTGTTTTTTTCTGATTTGTTGTGTTCTTTTCTCAGCGTTGAACCAATGAGTGAAGAGGAGAGCTACTTCAAACCCAAAGTCACCATGGTAGCGTGGGACCGCCACGACAACACAGTCATTACGGCCGTTAACAACCATCTCCTCAAAGTGTGGAACTCCTACACAGGACAGCTGCTACACATCCTTAAAGTAATCATGTTTCTGTTACTACACAGAGCTAACCCCCTCATTACCCCCCC
>NW_011336776.1:9582-16245 GCF_000735185.1 Notothenia coriiceps | reverse complement strand
ACTAACAGGAGCTATGTTTACAGGGCCACGAGGCCGAGGTGTTCGTCCTGGAGCCGCACCCGTTAGACCCCCGGATCATCCTGTCTGCCGGCCACGACGGGAACGTCTTCATATGGGATCTGCTGCGAGGAACCAGCACCCAGCACTACTTCAACATGGTACAGTGACACTATGAGAACATGACATTACATAGTGGTAAACAAAACCCTTCTGTGACACGATAAACAAACAATACTAGGGATGCACCTTTTTAAATAGGCAGGCATTCGCCCTATACACTGCCAAAGGCAAAAAACTAGGGATGTCCCGATCACCTTTTTTTGCTCCCGATCCGATTCCGATCATTTGATTTTGACAATTTGCCGATGCCGATTTTTCCCGATCCGATCTTTATGCAATGCATTAAGAGAAAAAAAAGAAAAAAAGCATTCAAGTGGTCCCTCAAGGTTATTTTTTTATTTAAATTGGATATTCTATCCAACATGGATATAGCTTCTTTCTTTCACAGCAGCATTGGATCAGTTCAGTTGTGCAGCATTGGATCAAAACAAAATAAAGCTTTCAGTACTCGTTAGCTTACTGCTACAATTAGACAATGCGCCCTGCCCACTCTGTTGCCAGATTTGAGAGAAATAAGCAACCAGGTCTATGAAAACAAGCCCCAAAGAAGCAACACATACATGATGTTCTGTCATTTGAAACCAAAACTAAGGCCTCAGGATGACTTTAAGACTTGAACATGGTCATTTTTGTTTGTAACATTGAATACAAAATTAAAAAAAATTATTATAAAAAGAATCCCGATCCCCGATTTTTTTTCTCCCGATTCCGATCTTTTGAAAATCACGTGATCGGCGATCCCCGATTTTTTTTCTCCCGATTCCGATCTTTTGAAAATCACGTGATCGGGGATCGGAGCCGATCACGTGATTTTCGGATCGGGACATCTCTACAAAAAAACGGTGACATTCGCCCGTGGCAGTAGCCGAGGTTCACATATCTAGCTGGGCCAGGTGACCACTGACTGAGGAGATGTGCTGTAACTTTGAAGTCTTTCACGGTGTAGTTCTCTGCTGCTTCACAATCTACATAATGACTTTTGTCCTGTTGTGATTTTGTGTTTCTCTCACAGATTGAGGGCCAGGGACATGGGGCCGTTTTTGACTGCAAGTTCACCCCAGATGGTCATCGCTTCGCCTGCACGGACTCTCATGGCCATCTGCTCATCTTTGGTTTCGGCAGCTCCAAGCCGTATGAAAAGGTAAGGAAACGTGTCACATGCACATTTCAATCTTTACAAAAACAATGTATTATTGTAACCGGATGAAAGCTTATATTTGAATTCACTTGAGAGTGACCAAAGCTTCAGGGTGCCTTACACTTCCTCTCTCCTGGTCTCCTCACAGCTTCCAGACCAGGTGTTCTTCCACACAGACTACCGGCCGCTGATCCGGGACACCAACGGCTTCGTGCTGGACGAGCAGACGCAGCAGGCCCCCCATCTCATGCCCCCACCCTTCCTGGTGGACGTGGACGGAAACCCCCATCCACCAAAGTAGACATCCAATCTTTATTTATACCTGCGGTTCATGTTTTTCAATGTTAGGTCCATGCAATAAAATAATAAAAACAAAATATTGGTTTGAGTTAAAGATGGATGACCTTCAGCTGTGTGAAACATAAAATCTGTCTTCATTTATTCATGCAGTTAAGTAATGTCTTTACTTGATTTTCAGGTACCAGCGTCTCGTCCCAGGCCGGGAGAACATTTCTGCCGAACACCTGGTTCCTCAGCTGGGATACGTCGCCACCAGTAAGAATTGAACCAACCACACAATTGTATTTTTTTATATCCATTTCACAGTTTTAGTCAGGACTTTTAAGTTCTGTGAACCTGTGCTACCACCTCACTTCCTGTTTCATGACTTTGCCTCCAGGTGACGGCGAGGTGGTGGAGCAGGTGATCAGCCAGCAGACCTCAGAGCACGACGAGGCTGCGATCAGACGCAGCACCCTGTTGGACGAGGCCATCCGAAACCTGCAGATCCAGCAGGACCAGCAGGGCCAGCCCGGGGAGGGGGAGGCCGCTCCGGGGGCCGCAGCAGCACCGGAGGGGCAAGCTGAGGCTCAGGGACTATTCTTGGTACCGGCACCAAGCACCCCACGCAGAGGTATCAGTGAGGACTATAAACCTATCTTTTAGTCACAGTAGTCACTTGAATCAAAAGGAAGTCACAATCCGTTCTACAATTTAGTATTGTTGATTAATTTACTTCATAAAAACATGCTATATGTCAGATTATAGCTGAAAGCTTATTTCCGTCTGCAGTCCCTCGGCAGGAAAACACATAATCCAAGTGGCCTAGATTAATGCATTTAACTTTAACATTTTCAAAATTGGGGTGAAACATCATTGTTTATACAAACAACAAAACAGCATAACCTTGTTAGTTTCATGATACAACTTTTTTCACACTGTTACTCTCAATTACACACGTATATAAAATAATGAAACAAGCAAATGACTATATTAATCTTGGAGAAATATCTCTTATAATGAAATAACAACATTGTAAGGCTAAACTTACAGCTCCCATTTACGGAAGGTTAATGTTTGTCCTTCTTTACAGTGTCTGTGAATGAACGAGCGGACGTGCAGTCGCCCCCCAACGTAGGTCTGCGCCGCAGCGGGCAGGTGGAGGGGGTCCGCCAGATGCACCAGAACGCCCCTCGCAGCCAGATGGCCACAGAGAGGGACCTGCAGGCCTGGAGGCGCAGGGTGGTGGTGCCGGAGGTGGCGCCCAGCAGCTACAGGTACCTGAGAGGGACAAACTACATCTACCATTCACAGAGAAACCAACCACACACAGACTTTAGGTTGACAGAGGAACATTTATCATTTTTAACATCCGTGTGAACCTCTGCTACCATCCCACTTCCTGTTTTCGTACTTTGTCTCCAGGTGATGGCGAGGTCAGGCATGACCTCGCCATCACCTGGAAGGCTTGGACTGAAAAAGTCTGAGCTCTCAGTGGTGTTTTAAAAATGCATATGTCTAAATGCGCCCAGCAAGCAACAGCATTTTTTTTTAAATGTTGCTCTAAATGTTTTTCACTATTCATTGTTTTTCAGGGAGCAGGAGAACTTTCGAACAGCCAGAGGAGATGAGGAGATGTCTCTGTACAACGCCAAGAAGAGACGCATTATCCACAGCAGCTGTCGAGTACGTTTCTGTTTACTTTGCTTCAATGTAGGAGGTCTACAATGATAAGATAAGATGGTACTTTTACTTATACTTAGTCCGGCAGTGGCGCTCAGTCAGTAGGGGCTTGGACTTTGAACCGTAGGGTCGCCGGTTCAAGTCCCCGACCAGACCTAAAATATGGAGTGTGGCCTGCTACTTGGAGAGGTCCCAGTTCACCTCCTGCCCTACCGTGGTGCCCTTGAGCAAGGCACCGGACACCCCCCCCCTCTCTCACAGTCAAGGCTCTGTCACCTTTTTAGTTTTTGATATAATCTTACATAAAGACAACGTCTGTGACATAATATGGGGTCTGACAGAATAACAAGCTCTTGTTGTGTGGATATAGAATATTTCCAATATGATGGGTGACAGATGGCGACAGCGCTAATGCTAATTTGGTTTGGTTCTTACTCGTCAAGTGAAGATATCTCCGATAATATTATGAGTTCAGATTAAGGCATTGTGACACGGCTGCTGCCGCGTTTCCGTATGCTGCGAACGCACCGGAACAACACTCCGCGAGTTTTTTTTGTCTATGTACACACATGCTTATAGGCACTACGGTTATGCCCAGAATGAAAAGTAACTTTTTGAAGTGGGAAAGAAGCTGTGATGAGCCCCTCCTTCATACTACTGTATAACACTGTTACAATGACCCACATACAATCATAGATCGATGCAGACTGGTGAACTGACTCTCCTGCTGCCCTGGACTCTGGCTCAGCCCAGCCCACACAAGTGGTGCCATGCAGGGGTGTGGTGTGCTTTTATTGTTTTTGGGCGGTGGTGGCGAAGTCGATAGGGAGTTGGCTTGGCAACTGGAAGGTCACCAGTTCAAGTCCCGGCAAGACCAAGTGCTACCGAGGTGTCCCTGAGCAAGGCACCGTTCCCTACACTGCTCCCCGGGCGCCATTCAAAATGGCAGCACACTGCTCCTAACACTAGGATGGGTCAAATGCGGAGAATAATTTCCCCACGAGGGATTAATAAGAATCCATCTATCTATTTTAGTTTAAGAAACGGGTCGCACCTTTAACCTACAGTTGTGGCCGGTTTCGAATGTTATGTAGCCCATGTCAATGAACTCTTTCCAGTCAGAAATGTTTTTGTTTTTCAGTCCCAGTCCGCCCCTGTATGATTTTGTTTACAACTATTTCTGTACAAATATTCGCGCTGGTGTTGAGTCCGCTCCATCTGTCCCTCAGGACGACTCGGACGAGGATGAAGCTGCGAGGCGAGCACACGCAGGGCTGGAGTTCATGGACCTGTCCTGTGAGGAGGGGGAGGAGACGGCCAGTTCAGAGGTACACAGCGAGATATCACACCCTCCACTCCACTGGGACCAGGGCTGGGAGGGTTACTTTAAACATGTAATCTGTCAGAATGACCTGTAGGAGAATACTGTTACCTTTTTTTTTTGTATCCTGTATACGTAATCCCGTACATGTTGTCCGTTACTCCCCAAGCCTGTCTGTGACTATATTTATATGCATCTGCTGTCTTTTGGATCTGCTGGATCATCAGCTGGATTTTAAACAATTCCCTTTTTTATTTCGTTTATCTCTTCAGGAGGGCGAGTTGGATGGCAGTGAAATGGATTCATCCAATGATGAGGAAGAGTGGAAAAGTGACAGCTCAAGGTAAAAAGTCGTTAAGTGTTCTTATCTGAACTTGCTAAGAGTACCAGATAAAGATACAAAAGTTTCATCGTTGCACAAACATTGAATCACTACTTTTTAAAGAGGACATATTTTACTTCCTCTACTGTGTTAAGTTTCCATGCTTTAATTACATTTTCCGGGTCTGCTGTGATTGGTCGACCACTTAGAGATGTCCAGCCCATTAGCCTATCACGTACAATGTGTTGGAGCGCTAGACAATAGAGTGGTGCAGTGACGAGTCCTAAAACCCGGAAGGGGAGTTAGCATTTTACCACTACCGGTTCCCTCGTCTCAGAGCCAATGGGATTTCTCCAAATAAGGTCTGTGGTTGACACAAATCAAAGAGACGGATCACGTTTTGTTCTACGACATTAAATACATCAGCAGTAGGGGTGGGCGATATTGAAAAATATATTATCACGATATTTTTCAAGAAGTATCACGATAGACGATATATATCACGATATTGTTTCATGTCGGTTATTATGGTTATTTTTCAAGTTACTTAACAGAACAACCACCTACAAGGTAACAGAAACTAAAACAAAAAGGAGTAACAGACCAAAATAGCATTTCAAGCTGGTTTTATTTCTGAAATGAATCCCTGAATGAACAATTCAACATTTTGATATGGCTTCAAGGCACAGTTTCTCAGTATAAAAATGAACTTTCTGAGGTAGCACTAGCAGTGAACATCAATAAACATGAAAAGGAGGGTAAAACATAACTAAGTAAAACATAAAACATCAATGAGGAAAAGTCAGTGCCAAACAATTAAAATGTAAACTTTAGACTTGAAGTGCAATAAAAGACTTTAGCATAACTGAAGGGAAAAACTATATAAATACCTTATTGATTAAATCAAATATAAGCCAACAGAATCAAACAAGACAATAAATAAAGTGCAATACTGTCTGAATCCTGACTAGACGGCTTTAGAGCATGTCTTTCACTTCAGTTTATTTTTTTAATATATTTTGTTTCCAATTTTTTTTTTTTCAATTTTTTTTTCAATTTTTTTTATCACCATAGATTCGATATCTCTGAAAAAGCATATCGTGGAGACCTAATATCGTCACGACGATATATATCGTCATATCGCCCACCCCTAGTACCACCTTCTGTAAATTACTATGAGGTATATTGTAAATATCGCAAATTTGTATCACTTATGTGGTAAATAGTCAAATATTACCACTGCAGTTCTTTAAACAAGTTGGTAAAACCCTTGCTGTGGATTAAATGACAGAAACGGCTCTGAATCTACTTTTCTAACAGTTATTCGCCGATACACTTTAATTCCTGTTACGTATCCTTACTAGTTGCATTGGGGGGTATTGTTTTATTTGACACACGTATACACATTTCTTTTCCACATTTTGTTTATTCAATATACAATTGTTCTCTTTGGAGCTGTCTTGTTACGATCGACAAAGGGGGACCGGAGACCATAAATAAAATTCGAGTCTATCCGTTTCGACTCCCGACAATCCTAAGGTATAAGAATTACATGTCTATAACGTTTCGCCATTAGTTAGGACAGATAATGAAGCCGGTTCTTTCGTCTACTTTTCTAATTGAAGTATTTGTAACTTTTGTAAGAAATTATGTTTTAAACAATTGTAAACTTCGCTTACGTGCAACAAGACGAGACCATGTATTTGTGCAACTTAAAATCTTTTGTGTGAAACTTCGAAGTCTACATCCGGAATGTTGTTTTCAGCCCAAGAAGTCTATTTTAGTATGCTAATGTCATGT
>NW_011336776.1:0-9537 GCF_000735185.1 Notothenia coriiceps | reverse complement strand
AATACATGTAGTGTAGTAAAAATACATCATTTACCTCTGAACTGTAGTGGAGTAGAAGTACTAAGTAGCAAAACATTTAAATATTCCAGTAAAGTACAAGAACCTCAACATTTCACTCAAGTACAGTTACAATATAATAACATAATTATATATATTTTATATTTATTTTACATTTAAATAAAGCAATGTTAATTTGTTTAGTTTTTCCCTTTTTTTTTTTAAATAACAAAAAGTACCGATAAGAATACCGTTAAAGTACCGGATCGATAAGAGTAGTAGCACCGTTAAAACCTTAACGATACGCATCCCTAGATATTACACAAGTAAAGTGTTGAGAGTGAAATGTTGCTTTACAAATTTCAACACTTGATGCTGTCAACTTGATTCCAATTTCAGATACCTGTATTTGCCTAGCTGAATTGGTTTAAAGAGAGAAAACATTTTGACTAGAAGTTGACTAAAATGTAATGATTTTTCAGCGACTAAAACGTTTTGAGTTTTCGTCGACTAAAACTATGAAGGCTAGAAATGACTAAAATGTGACTAAAACTAATAACCCTTTTCGTCTTAAGACTAAATAAAAAATTGCTGCCCAAATTAACACTGGTATCGTTTACGGGTTAGTGTGGGGATTTTTGACCTTGTGTTCTGTTGCCGCCTGGACGGCCTGTAAAGCATTTTTAACTTTGTTTTCAAAAGTGCTGTATAAATACTATCATTATTATTATTATTATTATTATTAAACGAGCAGCAGCAGCAGCTGTATTTGCTTGTGTTGTGAAGTGTCTGTGTCTTACGGGTGTCTCACCTTGATGTCTAGGTTGGCGGGGGACCAGAGGGCCAGGAGAGACGTGCGCCACGACAGCGACGCCGAGGATGATGACGATGTCAAAAAGGTGAAAATACAGTTTATTTTACTCTGAAGTTAGCACTGTTGGTAAGTGCAGTCCGAGAGGGAGACAGGTATGAATGTCAAATCTAAAAGAAGTTATCAGAAAACGACATTCACGGTTTTAAGATAAGATGGGCCTTTATTGATCCTCGTAGGGAAATGTAGCCGTCATAGCAACACAGATAGTACACACAGGATAATAAAAATAATATAAAAAAGGATAAACCTGTAGTAATAGTATGAATCGAAATGACATGAGTTAAACAGGTGAATGTACATTTATACAGAAAAAAGTGCTGAAGGACAAACAGAGATAACACATTGTTTCCCCCCCCTTCCCTCAGCCGGCGTTGCAGTCGTCTGTTGTAGCTACCTCCAAGGAGAGAACACGCCGAGACCTCATCCAAGATCAGACCATCGATGAGAGGGGCAAACAGAGGTAGACAAAAACTTGGTATTAAAAATGTAATCAAGGAAAAAACCGATGCTACACATTTGTCTATTCAATAAATGTATTTATTCATCAGGATGATATGGTGAATTGCAATTATTTTAGCCTCGTTAATCCTGACATGACATTTCCAAACCGTGCTGTGTGGGAATGGCCCAAACTATAATTGTATTATTAAGGCACAGCTGGAAATATAATTTATTTTCTGTTCAGGAATCGGCGTATGTTCGGTCTGCTCATGGGGACCCTGCAAAAATTCAAACAGGAGTCAAACGTCTCAACAGATAAGGTGAGGAAAAAACACAGAATTTATGAGTGAACTTTTAAGCTGACGTCATTTAGTGGGGCAAGAAGAAACCCACCTATTGAGTAGTTAACCTGTTAAGCCCCATAGCCCCCAATGAACATTTTTGTTCACGAAACTGAATCTCAGGGCTTCTTAAAATGTATGAAACTATGAATGTGTCATACTCACTTAACGGGAAGAAACTAAGATAACGGACGATATGAACAATTTTTACCCAAACAAAACACAAGTCTCACAAGAAGCATCTAAATGAGCCCTGAGCGAAAAAATGCTAACCCACTTAGCACAGAACTCTAGGTATAAATCGATCGATATACAGTGGGGCAAAAAAGTATTTAGTCAGCCACCAATTGTGCAAGTTCTCCCACTTAAAAAGATGAGAGAGGCCTGTAATTTTCATCCTATGTACACTTCAACTATGAGAGACAGAATGGGGGGAAAGAATCCAGGAAATCACATTGTAGGATTTTTAATGAATTAATTGGTAAATTCCTCGGTAAAATAAGTATTTGGTCACCTACAAACAAACAAGATTTCTGGCTCTCACAGACCTGTAACTTCTTCTTTAAGAGCCTCCTCTGTCCTCCACTTGTTAACTGTATTAATGGCACCTGTTTTAACGCGTTATCAGTATAAAAGACACCTGTCCACAACCTCAAACAGTCACACTCCAAACTCCACTATAGCCAAGACCAAAGAGCTGTCAAAGGACACCAGAAACT
Source organism: Notothenia coriiceps (assembly GCF_000735185.1). NCBI lineage: Eukaryota > Metazoa > Chordata > Actinopteri > Perciformes > Nototheniidae > Notothenia > Notothenia coriiceps. The sequence goes on along the minus strand of NW_011336776.1, from coordinate 7,165 downwards.
AAATTGTAGACCTGCACCAGGCTGGGAAGACTGAATCTGCAATAGGTAAGCAGCTTGGTGTGAAGAAGGCAACTATGGGAGCAATTATTAGAAAATGGAAGACATACAAGACCATTGATAATCTCCCTCGATCTGGGGCTCCACGCAAGATCTCACCCGTGGGGTCAAAATGATCACAAGAACGGTGAGCAAAAAGAAAAATGTAGACCGTCCGTAAACCGGAAGTAGTCTACCTTTACAGAACTGGATGTTGAATTCATACAGAAAATATACCGATGACTCACCGTACGATATGCTCGTTTAGTGTATTGTTTAGTTCACTTTACTTCTTATTGTTAACATTATACATGTTATATTATACACCACAAGTAGAATATTACAGTCAGATCTCATTACGTGGATGTCGTAAAGATTCTGTAACGGTTTTAGATTTACAATGGAAATCCCCCTCCTGGGGTTTGGGAAGCACGCAGTAAAGCGAGCGCGCGTAAAAAAGGTCACCGTTAGAGATAACCCGAGTCCCGGTAGACATTTAATCGAAATCTACCGGGTGTCAGGGTTTAGGAATTACAGTACGTGACTAAAAGGTATAGAGCCGGGGGGATCCAGCTAAGACTACTAACTGTAAGAGAAAATTTAGCAAACTACTCGGTATACCTTAGGCTCCCCTTCCAGGTTTGTGTGTGCAAATGGACCAATTTATTCCTGGATCTTCTGCCGCATCAAAAGGTTTTTCCTTCAGACAGTATGTGAGAAACGCTTCAATAAGTAATCGAATTGATTTATACATTTTCTTCATAAACTATTAGGTATAATAAGGAAAAATACAGTTCTGTGTAACCTATAAAATTAGGAGAAGTCGGTGCAAAAGCAGCAAATAAATACGTAATCTAATATAGTATAGAAACTAAGCTTCATTGTCGATTATTACCACTCCGTATAGACAGTCAAAAACGAAATAGAATAATTTCGAACAAGCCACAGGATCTTCGTTCTAAGGCCTCGATTCTTACGGCCCGGCGAATAGAGAGAATGCAGCCACGCACGTCCTTTGATTTGGGTCGAGGGTACCTCGGAGTAAATATTTTCCCCTATATACGAGTTGTATACGAGTTTTTTACCGTTATGCGGTCAAAGGATGGGCGTTTACAAACGCTAAATTTTTATGATTGGAACTGGCCTTTTTGCACCGCCAGGAAGGTGGCGTTTGAGATTGGGTACGCATGCGTGATTCGTGTTTTTGCCTTCTCTGCTCTTTTGACGCTGTGGCAACGTCTTCCTTCTTACCTCTCTTTATACACCTTTATTATGGCTATTTATTTACAACTGGAGAGGTAAATAGTCATATACTTCTTAAGTAAAAAAAGTTTGTAACTGTTTCGGTTAGAATTTTTACTAATTTGTTTGCGGACAAACGGCTGAGTCAGGGGCCTGTTTTGTGACGGACTCCTTCCGATGACACATAAAAAAAACAGTACTTGGAAAAAGCCTTTGTGACATAAATAAATAAAACCACGCTAGGCTGGAGGTACGACGATGAAAACCAAGTTTGACGTAGGTGGTTTGTTACTAAATAGGGAGTTGAGGGGTTTATTGGTTTTAGACCTGTGCCACCCACCTTACAGAAAAAATCGACAAGGCAGCAGTAAAGGACGATAGAGAAGTATTTCAGTCAGTTTTACTTACTTAGACCCGCAAAGAAACTGATAAATATCCGTATTTTCCCTTTGGCCGCATCCTTCCGACATGCGTGAAAGGAGTGCATGGTTACAAACCCACTTAGCCTTTTAAAGACAGATAAAAAACCTAAAGATTATGCATTCTGGTTGGAAGGGGGTGCACTTAGGATGCGTGCGCAATATTTACTCCGGGACCTTGTACCCAGCTGACTTCTCAGAGCAGTAGCGGACGGATGTTCGTCAGCGCGACTCGTTTCACTGATCTTCCGTTGGTGTGTGAAATATTTAGTCCGTTGTGATTGGTCACGAAGCACACTAAAACAAATAAACATGGATGAAAACTGGTAGGCAAGCGACAATAACTGTAACACCTCTCGTCCGTCTGCCAAAACAAAACATAATATCGTCGATAGCCTACTTAGTTATGTACCCTACGTGTCAAACAGTACAGGCTGATAGTGTTCATCTTAGTATTACTTTTTATGCGTCGCTTTACACGGACCTCTTTTGCCGAATACGGTGTTATCCTATCGTTGTTAATCAGGGTCTATAAAGTCTAATCGAAGTCAACGATTACGGATTGGTAGTGTAAGAATAAAAATATGGTCTCTCTGAAAGTATACAGTCGCAACCACTACGGTTGTCGTAGTTCAAGTACTGACTGTGTTGTAAGTGAATACCCCCTTCAACCCCTATTTTTATTACATAGTCGACGAACACACATGTCAGTCTGTCACTTATCCGGATGAAATGTCGCCACGGCGAGAATTTCATAATCGATGGGCCTGGATTGTCCTCTTATTTGAGGGCACCTTGTCGTCGTGACGTCGGACAGCCATTTACAGCGACTTTGGTGTTATTTGTTGTTACTTCGGTGCCGTGGAGACCCTCCTTTCATATGTCCAAACCTCTTCAGGTAATAAATTAAAATTAGACCGCTTCGGTATATAATTAATTTGATAGTTAATTATACTAATTTTCGTTGTTGCTAGCAGCTGGGTTAGCGTCAAGGGGGCAACAACAACAAACAACACACAACAACAACATCATCATCACTCGCCGGCATTGCGGCAACCCCTCGTTTAGTCGTACATTTGCCACTGCAGTACTGCGGTCGTCGACGTCGTGGTCAGCCCCGAGACCCGCCCACACTTGTTCTGCCCTCCGTCTTTCTCCCTTTGGCCTTCGACTTGGTCTTTTCGAGATTGTGCCTTAATTTCTTGCCCTTTTCTCGGCACCACACCTTTCGCGTAGTCAGTACTATGAATTTACCAGTCCTTAGACACCTTAGAGTAGTGCAATCGTTTCGAACAAACCGTCTAGGTTATTCATTGTCACCCCGTTTTTTCATAACTCACGTTCGGTGGGTTAACACGTTCCAAAGAGGGTCGAATTTTTCTACTCCCCGGACATTAAAAGTAGGATCCATAGTAGAGGTTGATACTCTCTTTTCTTTTTTAATGTCTTTTAGTGTAACAGACTAAAAGTTTCTTAAATAAACGTTTAAATACCGCCTTTTAAACCAGTTAATTGTTTTCAAGTAGAGTTATGAAACAATATCATGGGAAACAACCGTTACTGTCTCTAGTTTGCAAAAGACATTCAGAAAGTGTTTCCAAAGTGTGTGACAACGACATAAAACCGGTAAGCGAGGTACGTCTAGAGAGATCTCGCCACTACAAAACACCCCGACAGCGACCCGGTTAAGGTAGTCTGAAAAGTTGAGGGAGGTGTTCTAAAGATTACCCCAACTCTAGACCTCTTACCGATCCGGTGAGCGTCCTGCGAACTTTTACGAAGAATGAAGAGTGAGGAAGCAACGGGCCCGGCCACACAAAACCCTAGGTAACAGTACGACTTATCTGGGGTCGGTGGCAAAGTAGAAGTTACGGGGAACGGCTACCTTCCTCCAACAGTCGAGGTTTTAGAGTTTTGCTATGTACCGGGGTAAGGTACAGAAAGGAAATGTGCCTAGTCAGAAGGACCAGGGAAACGTCTTTTTGTCGGGGGTTTCGTAATAAAAGGTGGGGTTACAAAGTGTCATCCATACCACAAAACTACTACGTTGAGTCGTAATAGAAAGAGGAGGTTTGTGTAGATCAACCTCCAAAAATCTGTTCTTCGAAGATAAAACCAAAGTAAGACTTGGGTATACTGTAAGAGGGTTAGGAGAAGACCTAGTAGATTTACGTGAGCTCGTTTGAAGTCTGCCCGGGACCTGTACATGACCGAAATTCGTACCCCTGTGCAGACCGTGACGTCATTACAAACTCAGGGACCGCGCATCACACCAACGACTACCATCGGAAACAATGAAACCCAGCGGTCGAGAGACGTCCAGTAACTGATCCAGGGGGGCACACNAATGTATATTTTGTATTCGTTGACGAGACGGGACTAAGGTGTTAATGGTGAAGATGGACACTTGGGGGAAAATATGCTGCATTTTGAATGTCCGATAGTCCACCATTAACACCTTAGTCCCGTCTCGTCAACGAATACAAAATATACATTTCATCATAGTTTTTATTATCAAGAATCTATTTTTAGCTCGTCATCGTAGACGAACATTTTTCATCATAGTTTTCGTTGCCGAAATGAACACTGGTACTGTAATATGTGTTATGAAATGGAAGCGAAGTCATCAGCTTGATTAGTTTTTCTATAGATAAAGTTGTATGTTTGCAGTACTCCCCCATTAAAGTGACACTGACCCCCCCCCCCACAGGTATCACGACATGCCAGACGTGATCGATTTCCTCGTGGTGAGGCAGACTTATGACGAGGCGCTCCGGAGAAACTGGCAACCGAGTAAGTGTGTGCATCCTGTTGGAGATGTTTGCTTCAAGGCCAAGAAGCATCCTCTGTATTTTCTTTATCAGGCAGTTTACGTCCTCTTGAACATCTTCTCTCCTGTGCAGACGACAGGTTCCGCTCAGTGATAGACGACGCCTGGTGGTTTGGGATGATCGTCTGTCAGGAGCCATACCAGTCCGAATACCCCGACAGCCTCTTCCAGTGCTTCAAAGTCAGGTGGGAAATCATGCTTCTTCTCATAAGAGGGTAGAAATAGTGGAGGGTGCGGGACGTGCTGTTTTTCCTGCTGTCAGAAGCAGAATTAGTAGTACAGTGTATATACATGTGACATTTCAAATGACACCAGAGTGAAGATCTGTATTTCCCTTCGGGGATGAATAAAAAACATCTCAATCTTAATATTCTGAAGCAAATTTCGGCCACTGTTTGAGATCCTCCTTGGATCGCCACAATAGCAAAAATGAGACTATATAATGTATTTCGTACCAACATGTTTTCAATAAACGTTAGTTGTTCAATTCTAATATGTTTTTGTGTTCAGTTGTATTTTTGCAGTCAACAGTATATCTAAATGCTATGTCTGCCCACTAGTGGTTATAAAGAGTCATGACGGGTGTATTATCTGTATGCTATTTGTAACATGCATTACTATTCTGTAAATACACACACACATACACACTCACTCACTCACTCACACACACACCACCATCAGCAGCAGCTATTTGGGGTTAAGTATCTTGCCCGAGGATGTTAGAACATGTTTCACTGCAGGGATCAACACCACAACCTTCAGATTGGGAGATTAACACAATGTGTGTCAAGTGTAATCTGAACTGGGACAAAGAAGGAAGCAGTCAGTGTTGCTGCAAAGAGTGAAAACTGACTTTGGTTTTTGTGTTTCCACCAGATGGGACAACGGGGAAACAGAGAAGCTGAGTCCTTGGGATGTGGAACCGATTCAAGATGACGGTAATTAACACTTTCTACGTTAACTGTCTCAACCACACGCACAGCACAGAGCAGGGTCATTGAGGTTGGATGCATATTGAACTAAGTGTGTCTCTGCAGCCCCGCAGCCGGAGCTGGAGGGAGGCGGGATCCCCGTGACGGAGGAGGAGATGAGGGAGCTGATGTACAAGCCTCTGCCCGGGGAGTGGGGGGAGAGGAGCCGGGACGCCGAGTGTGAACGCATCATCGCCGCCATCGACCAGCTCATCACCGTTGGTGTGTATGCAACAACAAAAAGGACACACACATACCCTCTTTCACATGTCTGGCCACAACTAAAGGTACATCCTGTCGCACAAGTCAGGACAACACACAGAGGCATGTAGGATGTGTAAAGACACCGACGCACTGGAGTCAAGCACCATGAATTTAAGAGGCCGTATTCTGCTTTTTATGGGTTTTCTATCCCTGTAGTGTGTTTTTATATACGTGCATCTAAATGGTCTGCAAAGACTCAAATCTCCGCCCCGACTCCAGTACACGCCAACCACCAATAATAAGTGAAATAATATCACAATGAGACATTACAAACAGCTCCTACAGATACCATTTTGGTTTATAATCTTAAAGAATCTGATGTCCTTCTCCAAAACGTCCCCCTTGCTTCCAGAGTTTATGAATCTGACTCCTGGTGGTTGTGTTACAGAGATCGCAGCTCCTTTCTCTGGCCCTGTGGACTTAATCCAGTACCCCACCTACTGCACTGAGATCGCCTATCCCACGGACCTGGGGACCATCCGGCTGCGTCTCCTCAACAGATTCTACAGGCGAGTCCTCCTTCATCCTGCCTGTCTTCAGAAAGTCCAACAGTTGATGTTTTGTTTGTGAAGACTCTGTACTGACCCCCCCCTCCCCCCCCTCTGCTGACCCACAGGCGTCTCTCAGCATTAGTTTGGGATGCCAGGTATATTGCACACAACGCCCGCACTTTCAATGAGCCAATGAGCAAGATCGCCCACTCTGCAAAGATCATTACTAACGTCCTCCAGAAATTTGTCAAGTAAGTTTGACTTCTTTATTTCTCTCAGTCCCGACTTACCCCCCTGGCACTGTATCGTTCATTTAAATGTAAACATGTTTCCCTTTTACTTCCCCAGTAATCCGAGCTGCACAGATATCATGGAGATTTACAATGCTGTGGAGGAGATGGATGATGAGGATGAGGTAGGTCTGCTTTGTAATTAATTGTTTGATGTATAATGCTGTCAAATGACTATATTAGTTTGACTGACAAATAGAGGAAGGAGACTGATAATGAAAACCTAATTTGCCTCTAGAGCAGGGGTAGCCAACACGGTGCCCGCGGGCACTTAGTCGCCCGCAGGGGCAACGTGAGTCGCCCGCCGGGCATGTTCTAAAAATAGCTCGCCAAGCAAATCCAAAATGTATAAAATACACAAAACAAAAAAGGAAATGTAATTAAAAGAACCTACCCTATGCATAAACGAAACCTCAATCATAGCGAACCCAATCTACTTACTACAACTCTATATCTATCTAACACNTGTATAATGCTGTCAAATTACTTTATTAGTTTAACTGACAAATAGAGGAAGGAGACTGATAATGAAAACCTAATTTGCCTCTAGAGAATACAGTTGATATTGATGTAGTTGTAGGTAATTGTGTTCTGGTTAATGATCAGATGTAACCTTGATTTG
>NW_011336775.1:110793-130214 GCF_000735185.1 Notothenia coriiceps | reverse complement strand
AGCTTTTTAACCAGCTCAACACTACAAAATGTCTTGCCATATATATTTGTCTAATAGTCAGAATGTGTCTTTACACCTGATATAAGATAACTTCAGAAGTAACACTGCAGTGAGATATCGGATCTTGTTTTTAGACAATGCATCATCTCGTTAAATAAAAAAATCTTACTTTGAGTTGTATCTCAGATGTACGGAAGAGGATTAGGGCCACATTATTATTATTTTTTGTTTTGAGAAAACAGTCAGAATTCTGACTTTAATCTCAGAATTCTGACTTTTTCCTCAGGGGGGACAAAAAAGTCGGAATTCTGACTTTAATCTCAGAATTCTGACTTTTTTCTCAGAATTCTGACTTTTTTCTCAGAACAAAAAAAAAACATATTCTTTTCAAATCCTCCCAAAAATAATAATAATGTGGCCCTAATCCTCTTCCGTACAGATGAAACACATATTTTTTTACATATTTATTAGAAAGTCACCAACTAACATCAGAAAACAGAAAACTGTTGAGCTGCAGTTTAACACAACATGTCCTGATTCTGGTCAAATATAGTTTAAAATGAGTTCTCCAGGCTAATTATCTGATTTATCTAAATATCCCTTCTTATTTCAATAAATCTTACCAAGCTAATTGTCACTTGTTCTATTGGCAGATGTTTGTAATTATTTCAAGGAAAAACAGCTTGTTTTCATTATTGTTTAACTTGTTTTAGGAGCAGCATTTTTTACAGTGATTCAAAACTGGTTTTCACTTGGGGAACGCAGAGACGCTCCTTCTTGAAAGTGGGACCAAGTCTTTTTACGTCTGTTTTGTGCAGCCTGGTCGTCCATCGCAACAGAGGCGGCGTTTCAGTTGTTGCTGGTTCTGATCCAGAAGGTTAACGATGAGGCTTTGACCACGGGGACTCCACATCTTTCCTGCACGTCCTCTGCGGTTCGACGCTGAAGTGGTTTCAGAGAGCACAAGCAGATTAAAGAAGGAACTTGAGGGGGGGAAGACATTGAACCAAGCAGCTGCCAAATCTCAAACACTAATTGCAGGGCAGCGTCTACGTTGAAGAACAGTTTTCCCTCTTTCCTCAAACTACTCACTTCAAGAATTGATGCTTGACTGAAGGACCGTGCAGATGATTGTCTGATTTCCCATGTTTTGCATTGATATTTGAACTGATTGGGATTATTGAAAAGAGTTGAGGAAAAAAGCCACAATAAACGGTGTTCTTGCCAAATAAGGTGTTACCATTTTTTTCTAATTTGCATCTATTTTTGTCCCGGCAGGTTCAACATGCGCTGATATACTATTAATAAAATCTCTTGTGTCTGTGGAAACGTGTTAACATCATTAATGACCTCATTAGGATTCCTCAAGGTAAACCCCCTCTGTTGTGAGGAAACACTGATTTACATCCAGCAGGTAAATTAGGCCTGCTGCACGTCCTACAGGGATATGGATCTCTATAAATCAGCCTCACGTGAACAAATATCATATAATGAGACAAAGCTTGTGAATTTGAATATTCATGTTATAGTGTCCTGAGACGAGCTGAATCCCCCGCTGTGAGTCATTAAAAAAAATCCCTGAAACGCCTCCATCGGACTCCTTTGTTTACTCCCCTAACATAGTGACATCACTATTTAACACTCGCACTTCTATTGGCTAGCGCTCCAACACATTCTACGTGATATAGGCTAAGGGGCGGGACATCTCTAAGAGGTTGACCAATCCCAACAGAGCCGGCCAGCTAACCAATCAGAGCAGACTGGGCTCTGGTTTCAGACAGAGGGTGAAAAGAGGTGCTGCAGCACAGGCAGTGTGAGAAAAATAAAGAGCTTTTTGAACATTAAAGCATGGAGACATGTTTCAGTAGAGACACTAAATACTGATATGAACCTGAAAAGAACATCATCGGGCTCTCTAAGACATATCAAAACTAGAAATTCTGGTGGAATATGCGACAAGTAATATATGATTTGCCTATTACTTGGAGGGTCTGTCATCTTGGTAGTGCCTGCTTGATCTTTTTGAAACACAATTTTCTGTAACATTAGGCTTTTAACTTTGTACCCTCATGAGGTGGTGGACATTTTTCACAAATAGCACTGAAATGATGGATGTTTCAGGCTAGGAATTTCTTATTTGTGCAATTGTTGTCCTTATTATGTGGAGATCTGACAGTAACAGTATGGGCCTAAAAGGATATTTCAGATATTTAACATTTATTTTCCCCAAAAGCTCCCTTGTGACACAATTTTACCAACACTTTCACATACAGATACAAGGAAGAAGGCATGAAGCTTTATCTCAGTGGGTGTGTTGCCTCGGGCATGCAGCCGGTACTGAAGTGGGCCGGTCGGGTAAGTCACTAGCACCCCGCCGTCGACAATTTACTAGCGGTATTTACTTGCGGCACCGAGGTGGGCCGGTCGAGAGTCCCGGGCTGATTTGTAGTCCCAGTCCGCCCCTGTGCAGCGGGCAGCACGTTCACAATGAATATCAGATTATTGCTCCACCAGCTTTCCAGTCATTAGCNGCAAAAGTTTGGCACTTAACTTCACTTTTACGTACACTATAACATGGGGTTTTGTGTGACCCTAATTGTGGAGTAAATAACTGCGACTTTATTGCAAATAATCTCCTTACAAATTTATTGGTGTCTGTAGTCTTACTACATTAAATAGTTGTCTTTTTTCCGTCCTTAACGTAACCTGGGGCGGGGGCAACTGCGGCCGGTTATCTTCTTCTGATGTCACTTGATGGGCACTCGGTGTCTTATCCTAGCCGAGAGAAAAGGACTGGAAGCGGACTGGCTTGTGTGTGCGCTCTCTGTTGCGCCAGACTTACCCCTCTCGCGGAGGTAAAACGTTAAAGTACATCATGTGTACCCGCCAGCGTGCGTGTAATATACTTTCCCACCCTGTTCAGCGGCGGGGGTGAAAAGAGTTTACTAATCAATCTGGGGGGGGTGAAAATCGTACACCTTTTCAGACATTAGCCAGATAGGTGATAGCGTGAGCGTGTGAAACATCTCTCGACACAAGTCACGGAAGTGATAGTTTAGGTAAGGTGAACCGAATAACTCTCTTACGGGTTTTAGTTACTTTGAGGCATCGGTACAAAAGTGACGATGAAACATTCGGTTCCGTCTAAGAGTATCGAGCGTGTACAAGGTTCCTCACAACAGTATCACCTGTCGAGTCTAAGACAACATACTTCGCTACCGGCCATTCGTCTCCATTCCGCGGGTGTGTGTGGTTTCACAAAGTCCTGTAACAACTTATGTCGCTTTTTAGTTTTCGACTGCTAGAGAACCAAACTGATACAAATGAGGCGGGTCTGTTGTTAGCCTGTATTCTCTGTCAAAAAGTTTCTTCTCCTTTCGCATTCATAGTCGGACCATCGTCAAATTTAGTCAATGTCACTACCGCCCGCCACCGTTTTTGCAAAAAGATTTCTACTTAGACCCTCAAAGCAGAAATACAGTACTATCTCTTCTATGTTTATGACTTATCAAATTAACTCTTTTCCGTAGCTTTACGGGCTCCAATGATCATAAATAGTAACATTTGCGCCTTTTGTACTTATGGGCTAGAGAGACGACGAGTAACATTTGAGGGTATAGGGGTACTAGTATTTGGCCTATTATGATTTGCCGAATTGACTACGAGGTAGCATTGCGCAGTCACCAAAATGACCTCGGAGTCAAGCTATTCTCTAATAAAAGACTCAATATTTCCATGAGAGAGAGTTTTACCATACGACGTAATACAAAATTAAATATGAAGATAAGTAAGTCTTCGAGAAAACAGACACCTCAGAAAAGGTTTGCGGATATTTGCGGTTTAACTTTCTTTAAACTAAACAGCGACGGTAAAACGACGGACGGAGACTTGGATAGTGCCGGGGGAGATAGTTGCGAAAGTACGGGTTTAGCGATATGATAGGACAAAATTTTACGATGCGTTACGTCTAAGGAAAGTTTGGCGCTATCCGCCCGGGTTGGATAAACTCCCGGATTTGCGCTATACAGGAGAGATGGTTAGTCTTAAGCACTCGGCAAAGATACGTTAGGTTGTACCGGGCCGCGAGACTCAGCTCCGAAACAAGATACAAGCAAGTCAGAAAGCCTTTATTTCCAGAAATTTACGAGAAATTTTGACAACATTGTGGAACTACCGGACCTACTCGGTCACTCTGCCGATGTGGACCCATCTTTTGCACGTGACGGGCGTGTTTATTTGGTGTTTTTGTTGTTGTTTTCTTCCAGCAGCTGAGCCCACCGGCGGCAATATGGCTTACACCCGTACAGTTGTGTTCGAACGACGCTTTCCAAAGACAGTCCGTTCTTCGGACGATGGCTGCGGACTACTACTTGAAGTTGGCCATACTTGCTTTGGTTTGCGTTCCGAACTGGTCCTCGCGCCGCGCTATGAAGTAAGAGGACGCTGTAGTGCGTTGCACTCTTTCCTATCGCAGCTTTCGAGTCCTCGCCCATTTCGTTTGTTTTTCTGCGCCTCTGCATAGACAGTCTGATGATTAGAGGAACGACGTTGTCAGTGGGTCCTATTCCAAAAGGGCAAACGTTGCGCGGCTGGAAGTATTCCACGATAACCGATTCGATGTTGAAAGCAAAGTCTTAAACGATCAAATTATGGCGAAAACATCCGAACAAGAGGATCTTGCTAGAAGACGACGAATTATTCGTAGACATTACACACGGAGCGGATTGGCGTTCTATCCGTACCTTTAACATCCATATGATCCGGATGACTACAGTAACGGCGCAATCATACTCGTCCGATGCCTAGATACAGCACGACGACGACAACAACGAACGGACACACACAAAAAGACCACCCACGACACACATGACACACGGAAGAAAGCGACCGACAACACAGGTTTAGGATTACCTGGCATTACACTCCATGATTTTTGCGTGACATCCCGCCAGACATTTCTGACCTCTCTCCGCCTCCCGTCTCCTCTGTCTCTCTCTTCCCGGACGATCTCAGACACTTCTCCAATCTACCCTCGTGCTCTCGATACTCCCGGACATCTAGTGGAAAACCAAAAGTATGTTACCAACCAAGTAGTAGTCCGCAGGCGCCACTGCGAAGAGCCGGTGTCGGAAAGGCCGTCAGTCGAAACACAACTGAGGGTAGCCATAATTGCGCGTTGGGCAAACCACTGCTTTTGGAAGAAACAAACAAAAAAACAACCAAAAGAACAGGTCAAGTTGCAAAAGGTCCACATTAGAGTGACCGAGTAGGGCGGTGTTCCACAATGGCAAACGGTTAAATTTCTGAATAAGGCGCTTCTGACGCTTGTATTGTTTGGACTCTGACTCGGGGCCGCTTCTCACTCTTAACGCCGGACATATAGCTCAGACATCTGCTTCCTCCCCCTCTCTCCGACATCTCTTACTACCTCTCTCTCTACACCACACTTATACACACTCATTCGGTTTTCTCCAAGGATGTGCGGGCAAAACAGATTTCCTTCTTTATGACGCTTACCATCCGAATACGGACAAACCATCTTCTTGACGTAGCGCATGTAAATTTGTTCTATGATATCTATCTAACGCGGTTACACACGACGAAATACAGTACATAATAACTATAAAGTTATGACCGGATGTAAGTTACATACTACTACGTTAATTCCTAGTAATTAATGAAAGTTCCGTAGTCGTCTTAAGGCACTCACAGAGCGTGCTGCCTTCTACAGAGGTGTCTAGAACTGAGCATAAGTAGAAGCGCAATCATACGATCTAAATTTGTGCTGGGTGTGGGTGCGTTAATTGCGTCGATATACCCTAGCGTGCATTCGGAGAGTACGCGCTATCGCGAGTATCTGTGCCGTAGATGGGCGGTCTCTATCAGACTTTATGACTTGTTTCGGTTAGTTTTATTAGCGGTCGTAAGTGGAAAAAATCTACTTGCGGTACCATGGGATTGGTATTGAGTTCCTACTTATATGTTTATTAGTCATCGACATAGCTGATATGAAGACAGTTCGATAGCATTTGACTTGTGTACTTGCTGGCGCAAAGTGTGATTACGTCACAGATTCTCGGCAAATCATCCATTACAATAGATGGTGTGAATACGGTGGACGTTCTAGACCTTATATTTGACGAGACCCCATTAATAGATTTGATAACTCTGATCACGCCACTGAATGTTACACATTATGTGTGGGTACAGCGGCTGTGTAGACTATAGACTGTATCGGTTACTATTTATGCTGCAGGAATTATTGTGCATCGACATTGGTATCCGTAAAGCTAGATGGGTTGAAAGAGAATTTGAATATTATCACGAAGAAACAGTTAATAAACTAATTAGACGATGCTGGTAGTGAATACGCTTGCGACGCACTTTTGGAGGTCTCAGTAAAACATCTATATCTTAATAAGTCAGTAAAATCGTGTAATTGAGGACGTGTACACGTAGCTAGTATATACCTCCCTCATGTATATATCGTTTGTCGATGGTGCGACTACGACAATATATATCCAGGATATATATTACAAGCAAAAAAACAAACAATACGATTGTACAATTGCAAATTAAATTAGTAATAGTATCTAATGGTAAAGAATAATGTATACACTTTTATTTACAGTTATAAACAAGATACAGGTAAAACAGACCTCTTGTATAGTTGGTATTCACTTTAGCGTAATGATAATTAGTAATTATATGCGAGAACAATAACGGTACTATTTTTACTTATGAGCAACCCCTTAAATATTGATTCATCTATGAGAAGAGAATTCATTTCACGAAAGGCTTCTACCGCCACTATGTGTTCTGTCGACCTGATTGCTAGAACCGGGTAATAGGACATACGATTATTCGATGTTCTATGCTACCTACTAGTAAGGACAGGTTGAAGGTACTAGTGTACCGTGTTACAGGACACATTCGCATTTGCTTCATACAGACGACCTATCTAGTAGACATATAGTTGACAGTCGGACGCCACAATGAAACTAACATAGAGCAACGTGTTTCTCGGGGGGTGTTATAACTAAACTTTTTATAGACATGTATATATTTAACTCATACTGTAACCCTCTAGTTTTTGTTTCCCATGCCCTAATCTTAACAACTAACCCGTAGCTATACATAGAGGAGAGTATTTAAATTACGAGTTCACCATTAAACGTATGAACTATATCATCAATTATTTAATAGACTGTATTGTAGAGAAATGGTTTAATTAACTACAGACTATACGACAACACAGCTAGCACCTGGACATCTAAGCTAAGTATATCACTGGAAAGTGATACGATTTTCTACGATAAAACCACACAGACCTGTTTAAATTAGAATTTTATATTTGACTAGATAGTTAAATATTATCACCCCATGAGACAGTGCGACGAACGATCTAACTATTATCGTACCGCTGAGTATACTACATGTATTGACTCGACTTTACGCTTACTTACCTCTATCTTACTTATGTATGTGCGACAGCGGTTCGAAGTCGGATGTATATTCACCACAACAGAGACAGCAGACACATCACCATAATAGACTAATGGATACACCATATTTCACAGTACTTTTACGACACTCCACGGGCTTAGGCAATAGACACCAGATGCATCCACTATCGGATATGACATCAGAATACTATTCGATATCGATAACTAGTGAATCTCGATTACGATCATCACACCCAGATATTTCTACCTGGGAGTTACGTTTAAGGACGTAGATAAGATGAAGACACTATTTACTCAAATGATTTATGTACAATGATTCAGACACATTAATCTAGACTACACATTTTGAATGCGATGTATATCGACACAACGGATATTTGCAAATAAGTCGCAGCGTTATTTACTTCACACATTAGGGCACACAAACCCATGTATAGTGTACAGATTAAAGTGAAGTATTAAGTGCCAACTTTTTGCATCGTAATAAGCGTAATACTGACTATTACAATATACTACTATTTGATTTACACACTACCAACTTTTAAACTGCTTTCAGTGATCTCGCATATTTATGGGCCTTCAGTACTATAGCCAAAAATACATTTATCAGCCTGAAACTTATTAGATATTATTTATTGACTCGACAGTCATTACTGTCAGACATACGTGCGGTATGATTGGTTAACTAAGTACATTTTATCAGATTATCTGTGACGAACTTCCAGCAAGCGATTTCTTAAGAGAGATTTTGGTCATATAGGAACGTACGATGAGATGTGTAAGGCTCGAGACGCCTAGGTCCTCATTTTGTGGCCTCCGTGTTTATTGAAGACGGCTTAAGAGTGATACCGCTGAGTACCGAGCGTATCGATTCGCAAGCAGCCTAAGTCGGGTGGTAAGAACACGCTTCTAGTGTACTCTCCTGTATCGCTCTTGTCTCGTATTACCACGCTCTCCATGGCGCACATGTCCGTCTATGGGTGGGTATTCCATCCTTCCTGAGACAGGGCAGACGCGATTTATTAGTGCCTCTACCTCTTTAGCTAGTCGGTACGTCGACCTCTTTAGACACAAGACTTACGGTTGGTCGTAATTCTGAAAACTATTTCGAAAATATAAAATAAACAACGGAGTACAAACGCGCATAAAGTCACATTAATTTACAAATACCATTGTTCACAATTTGTTGGTTCCGATTTGAGAATATACAATACATTCGGTTTTAATCTGAGCTGGTCTCCTCTTTGAATACTTTTCATGAGTTTAATTATCTTGTTTATTGTCGATAGCAAAGGAAGCTGTGGCATTACGTTTGCTTACAATATCCACTCACCAGAATTTAATAGATCTTCGGAACCTTCTAACCTTTCTTTACTCTGCTAGGCCAACTTGTCGCTAGTGGCCTACATCCCCGGGAGCAATATCCATACACTCTCACGATCTCGGGACGACCTCGAGCGGGCTCTCATTTCTAATCACACCCAACGGTGTATCACAAGCCCGTCCTCCCTCGCTCGGTGCCGTTCCTCTTCCGTTGAGTAACAAATCTGGCGTAACTGCACGAGTGCGTAACATCGCGTAACACTAGCCCGACGAGAATGTGTCAGTCCACTGGGTTCCGACGTGAACCCCTACCCGCTCTCCTGTGGTCCGCGCGTCGCGTATTTAGAGGGGGCCACATGCTAATGCTAAACGGAAATGACGAAATTCACGAGCGGAATACCGGAAGTCATGTGTGAATATTCGGTTTTTAGAATAAAACAGATTTAAATTAAATACAGTATATTTCATTCAAATTACGCAATACAACATTGATTTTAAATTCTTACACTAGTGAAGTGTCGTTCGCGAAAGAAACGTCTCTAAGAGCCGATGCTTTGTATCGTACGATTGGAGCCGATTCCCGTCGGGGAAGAGCCAAATCTTCTGCCGTTCCTGCTCAGCTCTGCTGAGAATCCATGCAGGCCAGGCATGGGCACACCATGCAGCCAATCACATGTGAGGACAGACTTGGAAGGAAGGGGGGGACGGGGCAGAGTACCCACCCAGTAAGGTAGGAAGACTCTGTCCCCCGTCTGGCTAAATAATCACGGAGAGGAGAAATCGGATCAGCCCATCCAAGCTGAGAAATCTGGTGTTTCTGAATGCCAACCAGCATTAAGGACTTTTTGATAAAGGCTTTTATTTATTTTTATTTGTTTGCTATGTTTGCTGTTCAGTTGTTAATTTAAATGTTTTATTAAAATGTTAAACAACAGTAACTCTGTATGTTTTATTGTAACCAAAATATACACAAAGATAAAGCTTTTATGAAAATACTCAATTAAAAATTGCTTACCAACACACAAACCATGTATAATTGCTAAATTAGGCTAAAATAGAAGGCTCCGGTTGACACTAAATGAAGAGCCGTTTGGGAGCCGGTGTGAGTACCATATGTGTTCGGGGTACCATATGTGTTCGGGGGCCGTCTCTTACCAATGACGTCACGCATTGTACGCATTGTGATTGGCTGTACGGTAATTTACCCAGGGGTGCTCGGGGGCAAATCACATCTACAGATCATGACGAACCGAATTGAAGTATTCTTATACTCCCATACATGCCAACCTTTTGGGGAAATCCTGCAGGACTCAAATGCCTCGTCGGGAAAGGCAGCGTTACCCCCGGTCTGCACGTTGTTTCTCTTTCAGAAACACAGAGGACTGTTTGTATGATGCGATCACAGACACGCTGCAAACGGTGTCCGCCAAAAGTCGAGTCCAGTGTCTATGGAGTGTCATTTTTATTTGTTATAGTTTGGGAAGATTGAAAATCGGTAGGGAAAGCCAGCTAAGTCGGTAGGCGGTAGAAACATGTCAAAAGCGGTAGACTACCGCCCAAATCGGTAGGGTTGGCAGGTATGTAGCCTACTCCTAGCGTGTGAAAATGTTTGTGAAAAACATGTAAAAAAAACATGAAAACGGAGCAATGGCTGTACGCCATTGGCTGTACGGCAACTCAAGAGGACCATCATACACGGTCAAATTCCGAACATTTAAACATAGCCTACACTTCATTCTTTACTTTGTCCGTTATTATATAGAAAATATTACTTTTCTCTCCGTCATGTTGTTTCCATAGCAACAACTTCAAACAGGAAGTTAACCTAAATTATATTTAAGACACTGCAACGAAAGTAAAAATTGTATGAAATTTGACGTAGTCCGCGGGGGGTATGCCGGGTGGCCCGGGGGGGAAGAAAGGGTGTACAAATAAGTAATTTAAATTTTTTTTATTTTTTATATAAAGGTTTTTTTTTTGTAATAAAAATAAATTTCCTTATCATTTAATATTCACCTTAGTATTTCTACAATTAGTGTTATTTTAGAGCAAATTTTAAACAATTGCTACGTTTCAATGACTATTATGTACCAGGAGACGGACCGGTCGCCCATATAATGGGAGAGAGCCAACCCGCCTCTTCTGGAGTCCGGTTGTCAGTCGGTTGTCGCTGACCAACTATTAATTTGATCGGCCTTTGTATTATCGGTTATCGGCAGCCAGTGCTAGATCGAGTTTCGGGAAAAGTCCGCCGGGAGGACACCAAGACATCAACAACATTGCTGAGTAATAGGTTCACCTGGATGTCCAACCCCACTACGACGCAGACGCACCAATTCTGAGGCCACGTACCTAGCGGCCCTCGCATCTAATTGTAAAGTAGATAACTAATCTAGACAATAGTGGTACCTCGTATACAGACCTGGAAATAAATGTCCATCCAACCATCTCCAGCTCAAAGCTAAAAGACAAGCAAAAGTAAGGATGAGATTTGAAACAACGCGCGCACGATTCTCTGGCCATTGGTACTTTGGTTGTACCATGACTAATTCTCATTGGCATCACCCGATGTACTAGATACTGCATTTGAACTAAAACAGTCTTAGCCAGCATGTCGAAGACGTCTCTGCTCCACCGACCGCTTCAACAAAGCGCAGCCACGTCTCCTATGCGACGGAAGTACATCACTGTTCCCTAATCTCGTAAATAACTCGATCTGGTGTATGTTGTAGGTTGTTGATATTGTAGTAGTGTGATCAGAATAGTGGTGGTTTGTTTGTCTAAATATAGAGTAGACTGAGCGAGTGCGTAGATTGTAGATATGAGTTGTCTGGCTAAGGTTTGTATCTCTATGTGGTTTTTTACAATAAAATAGTAGATTTTGTGTATAACTTAACAAGAGAGAATCATTTGTGGTCGTGTGTAGTGTGTAGAGTTATTTTGATGTGTGTGTGTCCACCAATGGACTGAACTTCTACTTCAAGGTAAAGTGATAGAACACCTGTTTTTAGATAATGAAAAAACGAGGTGTTTCAGGAGGAATAGAAAGACCATTCAAAGTTTCAGGGAAGGTACTTAGATTCATCTATCTAAATGACTAATCTATTTAATATCTTTCATCCCCATCGTGTGTTGTACGTAGTCTGATTGTAGTATAGGCCTGACTGTTTTGCACGTACATGAGATTGTCTGTGTGTGTGGTGCAAGATGGGTGGTGCTAGAATGTGTATAAGGCGAAAAAGATTTTTAGGGTACTGTCTGTTGAGTTGAGCCAAGAAACAAGGATACAACGCGTATCGGCCTTCGTATCGCGTTCTGAATGAAGGATCCCAAAATCCTAAGCAGCGTGAGGATCGAGGAGGAAGTGTATGGGTGTTGACAAAAAGCAGTCCATACGTCGGCTTTCGATATGCCTGTGATTCTACGCTGTGAGTACGAGACTTAACTACCCCTACTCAAAGCTGCTACTACCATCCCCTTTGTACACGTCGCGAGATATTAGTCAGGAATTAGATGATACACCAGGTTATGAGTATATATGAAAAAAAAACGAGTGAGTGATACAATTATAATAATTGCATCGTATAGAGCCTACAGTAACTACAAGTGAATGGATTCCACGACGTCGAACATACTAACAAACGATATTTCGTGAGGCTAAGTGTCGTAGAACTTTATATCTTCGTCACTCGTCTCTTCACCACGTATAGTCTAGTTACATCAAATACAGCGTGTATCGAAGAAATGGTACGACGTTATCAGGTTTGTGGTACGCATCTATCGAGAGTTATTGTGATATAAGATTACTTATTTACTTTTATTTCTTGTGCTTCTGATGGTTTCACGATAAACTTGCGTAGTCTAATGCATTCCTGCAGAGTCTTTCTATCCTTTAACACTTTCACATGCAATACATGGAACATTTGATACTACGGAATTTTTTATGAGTTAATTTTACATTATGTAGAGACCCTAAGTAAAGAATAATGTAAGAAGAACGATATAAAAACATGTGTGAATAATACAATTGATTTAGACTATACGTATGTAATTGATAAACGGGACGTGATCGACGGGGTTTACTGGTCGATGACACCAAGCCACTTCGTAATTCGAATGTAGTACACTATATTTGTGCTGATTTGACGTACTTATAGTTTCGACTCCGAACCCAAAAACCCCATTTATTTCAGGGTTTAGTAAGTAACCCGACTGTCGTAATAACTGATCTCCTCGGGAATTACAATGGAAAAAATTATAGTAAAAACACATTAAAAGTTTAACGAACAAAAGGCACTTTAATCGGACAAAAGGATAATTTCACATGTCTAACTACGTAGAGGTGTCTAGTAGAATTTCCGAAAGCCTTAAGGGGGGGGGTAACATCAATTTTTTGACAGTGTTTTGATCCCGGGGTTTGTCGTAGACGTATCCCGGGTTTTTTCGATCTTGTCGGGACCAACCGATGTCCGGCGTTTCCGTCACGTGAATGTTGACGTTATTCGTATAATTACAATTTAGATTATGTCGAGGCCGCTAGGTGATCGGGGGGAGCCACCAAAATTTACGGAGGGCTAAAGACTCCAGGAGGTTCCAAACCGTTCAGTACCAAACTGGCGGTGAAGGTTGACTGATTTAATGGTGCCATGGAGAGTGGGGATCTAAGTGACCGCAGGCAGACGCAGCGCAATGCCGGTGCAATGCCGGTGCAATGCCGACACGACGCCGCCCGCGTTCCTAGCGCCTGTGAGATCAGGGTTACCCACGATAAGTGTGGTCTGCGCGGCGCAACGCCGAGTCTTCACAGGAGCGGCGACCCGGAGGCGAGTTTTATCCTAAACTTCAGATAAAAGCTGCGCTCCGCAACGTCTCCGCTTGGCCGTCCTTCACCTGGCCATCTCGTAGGCCGGGGTAGGGGGTTTATTTTGATTAAAACATCTGGGTATAGGGACAGTGCAATCAGATTGTTCATCCTCTTCTTTTAGGTCGCAAGAGGAGTGCAAATGTCCGGTGACACATTTAATATCTTAATAGATCTTAATAATCCACATATATCTTAATAATACTAAAAAAATGGTGATTTTATGTCGTTGTGTATGCCGTTGTGTCGAAACTTAAGTACAACAAATATTGACCCTATAATGTTAATAATACAAAAAAGAAGACTTCATTTCACTGCATTTGCCCGTATCACACTGCGATTTGCCCCGTATCACTGCATTGTGAGGAGTGTGTGTGTGAGTGAGTCGGAATAGAAAGAGCTCGACACGCGAGGTGCTAAAGAGTCGAGACTTGAGTCGGACTCTGTCGCTCTGTGGCGTTTTGAAGACACTCACGACACACACACGAGTCCGACTCAAGTCCGGACTCAAAGCGTCACCAGAGCGACAGAGCGTCTGGGTGTGTCGTTGGTCCTTTGCTGGGGTCATTTCATCTGGCCAACGCAAGTTATCAGGTAAATCGAATTCCTTGGAAGGTATTGTTCACTTTACTGGGCTTTCATGCAGTCACCGTCGGTACAATTCACCGGCAAGCTAAAGAGAGTTTACTTTCCTTTCCTCCAAAGTTTGAAGGAAATATTGGAGGAAATCGGAATCCTTGGTGACCTGGGAGGCGAATGGCTTTTCCTCTCCTCTTTTACGGACGGGGTGTTACGGACGGTCAGGCGTCGTAAACGCAGTGTGTTTTCAGCCGGGCAAGTGCTTTTTGTTGCTAATACTGTCTCTTTAGATATAGTACTTTCAATGCCACGAATAATCGTAAAAATTTTGCATACACATTCAACGGTTTCACGAAACAAACTTTCAAGTAGTCATAATATGTAGTTTCTCTATTATACTTGCATCAAAAATGACTTTAATAGTTTATTAGTTGTAAAGTGACTCGACACACCCCAAACCAGTTGAAAATTTTCTACAAGACTTACTTAATGTGTGACCACAATCCTGTTGCAAATACTATTTATGTAAACATAACTAAAATTCTATAAAGTATGGTTAGTAATGCATAGTCCTAGTAAACATTAATTACACCTGGGCCTCCTCTCCCACTGCTCGTATTTACAGTGAAAGGGAAAATATAAGTAATGTGTTGAAACGCAGTACTTCTTATACAAAGAGACAACAGGTGCAAGTATTTCGTATTTTGTTGTCGTGTCTCGTGCCACGCGTTCAGAGGATCTACTCAAGGAGCAAGAATAATTTGTGGTTCTCCAGGCAACATTATCTTTGTGACATCAAAGAGTATCAAAGTGGTGTCGTTCGTCTGCGGTGTTACTGCCAGGCGACGCGTAGTATTTGTGCAGTCTATTCACTTTCACGTAAGCCTAAGATATTTCATGCGTCAGAGAAGAGGATGTTTTCAGGAAAACTTAAGGGATAGGTGATAGGGAATTGGGCACTGCAAGTGAGTCCCAGTTCCTTATCCTCTATCCCAATCTTAAATCCTCGACTAAAAACCTAATAGCCTTGCGTTGGGGCCACAGCTCATGGTATACACAAGCCCCATGTTATACACAAACCCCAGGCAGCGAATGGTTGACTGCAGTGTTGCAGTACTGCAGTACTGGCAGTGCGTGTGGTTAATAGGGGCGTCCGATCCGTCAGTTATTTATAAGATTAATCGAAAGCCGAACTACACCTCTACACTAAACTACACAGCAAAACAGCGGGGTTGAGGAGAGGTTTCAACTCTATTCGTTATTTTATGAGTCCCCTCAAAGGGACTTAAAAGTACCGGGGTTTCGATTCGTGATCCGGGACCCATTTAATTCTCCGACTAGACCCCGTGAAAACAGGTGAAAAGGACCACGATCTTTGAGGTTCAGTCCGTAGGAACCTTAGCAGATCTCTCATCTACTAGTCACCCCCGGAACTAAATGACTTTGTACTACAAGCTACATATAAAGGTAACTTTTACGATTGGCGATCGGTGTTTCGATCGTAGCGTTCGGTGACGGAGGCAAAGTCTTTGAAAATGTAACCAAAAACAATGNAGCCCGGGACTCTCGACCGGCCCACTTCGGTACCGCCGGCCCACCTCGGTGCCGCAAGTAAATACCGCTAGTAAATTGTCGACGGCGGGGTGCTAGTGACTTACGTCACTAGCACCCCGCCGTCGACAATTTACTAGCGGTATTTACTTGCGGCACCGAGGTGGGCCGGCGGTACCGAAGTGGGCCGGTCGAGAGTCCCGGGCTGATTTGTAGTCCCAGTCCGCCCCTGTGCAGCGGGCAGCACGTTCACAATGAATATCAGATTATTGCTCCACCAGCTTTCCAGTCATTAGCTCTAAGTGTACTTTGGTTTCTGTATCTGACACAATAACATGCTTATCATGAAATGCAGATGATCAGCAGGTATAATTAGCTCCGCCAAAGAGGTGATGTGTTTGGTTTGTTGGTTTGTTTGTCTATTTTTCTGCAGAGCTACGTAAAATGACCTCATTTTAATGAAACCAGGGGAACCTTGACCTTTGTCCGACATATAATCTCCAACTGTGACAATCCCCAGAATCCCCCTACAATGTTGTGTAAGAAATTAAAATCAATGTTGATATGGCGTAANCCGGTCGGGTAAGTCACTAGCACCCCGCCGTCGACAATTTACTAGCGGTATTTACTTGCGGCACCGAGGTGGGCCGGTCGAGAGTCCCGGGCTGATTTGTAGTCCCAGTCCGCCCCTGTGCAGCGGGCAGCACGTTCACAATGAATATCAGATCGTGTGCCTTGGCAGTCTCCAGTCATTAGCTCTAAGTGTACTTTGGTTTCTGTATCTGACACAATAACATGCTTATCATAAAATGCAGATGATCAGCAGGTATAATTAGCTCCGCCAAAGAGGTGATGTGTTTGGTTTGGTTTGGTTTGTTGGTTTGTTTGTCTATTTTTCTGCAGAGCTACGTAAAATGACCTCATTTTAATGAAACCAGGGGAACCTTGACCTTTGTCCGACATATAATCTCCAACTGTGACAATCCCCAGAATCCCCCTACAATGTTGTGTAAGAAATTAAAATCAATGTTGATATGGCGTAATTTAAATTAAGCCATAGTTTACTAACTATTAATTTAACACTTTTATTCTGAAAATTCTTCATTTCCGGTTAGCATTAGCATGTGGCTAACGTTTTGAGACCATGAATTGAAGGTGAAATGACATGTGATGTTGTACCCTAAAGTACACACTGGGATTAACACTCATGTATTGACGCTGAAAAAACCTTTATTAGGGAATGTTTAAATAACCACAGACATCAGAATGATGTAATTTAGCAACAGAAAAAGGCAGGAATTGACCCGCCCCCGTCGACGCCGGCCAATACGAGAAGACTACAGTGGGCTACCCGTGAGTCACAGGAAGGATCGGCCTCTTTTTTTCCTGACCTCGGCTGACCAAACGCATGGGGAGAGCGCCTCCAGCTTGCAATTTCATTGTACATCACCACCGCATTATTTGTGTAATTAAATGCTGTTAACTTTTATAAGCTTCCCGTGACTCTTTTCAGTCTGTCCTGCTCTCATGGTTCATGAATTACTAACAGTTGTTAAATAGCATCAATCATTTGGCTCCTCTCTCTGGTAAATGCTCTTTTGAAGTATTTTGTTTTGTAACCTTTTGCTTTAATTATAGTCTCCAAACTAAGATAACCCTAGTGAAGTCATTATGGCATCATCAGGGTTATTAAGACCTCTAGGGTGGCATTATACAACGGGTGAGTAATGCATCCCATGATGAGCAATCTAATTATAATGTGTAAAATCTGTGAAATGCACCTTACTCCATTTCATCACATTGTATTAACAACGTACAGTACATGTGTTCATGCAGCCCTTGTTGCCCCATAATGCATGTCACCATAACCCTCTTCGCTACTAAATCATGGCTGAAAAGCTTGAATTTGCCACATATTTCACAGGTCACAAATGTTAAATTACCACACATGGTATGATTTTTGAGCACAGCGAGTGGTTCGCTTCCATAAAACTCAAAGAACGACGACAGTGAATTGAAGCAGATTTGTAAATTGGAACGGGAGGCTGTTGTACTTTGTAAAAACTTATTTTATGTCAAAGTTGTCCCTTTCTTGTGGTTTTTCTCTGTTCTCACGATGCAAAGATTTTGACATAGCTCTGTACAACAAAAGCTCTCGTCTGGCCACAACCCTGAGAAGCATGACATCATGGGCTAACTTAAAGCTACGCTGGAGAGCGTCCAGATAAAAGTGGCAGGGTATGCGAGCCGTTTAAGCCCCATCTGGTGCGAGGACTGTGTATGCAGCCTCGGAGCTTGATTATACATGGCATGAAAGGATTACAGCACAACGGTTTATTTAGTTTTTTTATTTAGTTTTATTTCCTTGAAGATCAGTGATTTGGACCTGCTGCAGAGTCAACATTGACCTGTAGGGCATCCAGATGGACAGCTCTCACAGACCGCAAACTTCAAAACAATCCATATCTCTGAGACGATGAGCATCAAAGCATATCTTCTCAAAGTATAGATTAAAAACACCTCAAGACACATCACAAGATCATGAATATGAATGTGTTGATAACACAACGTAGATAAAAAACAAAAGGAAGTCATTTGGAACTTTAATTTCAAGCGCACAAAATGCAAAAACAAAAAGTAGTCCTTAAGAGTAGATTGCTTCCTGAACGATCATTATCAAGCTCATTACATGCTCATCATCTTCATTTAGAAAAACAAAACCACTGGAGTGTGTCCTAAAGGTGTCATAAAACAAAGTGTGATGAATCGTGTGTTATTGATTCAGTGCTGCACACAACGGTTTAAAAAAAAGAAAGAAGAAGCATCCCAGTACTCAAGCTGCCATTCTCGGAGTAACTAATGATGTCCCGGAGGATTTGTGATTCTGCGAGCAGTGTTAGTTCTACTCGAGCTGAGCATTGAACCTGATTCTGATAGATTGGGTGGACCCCTCAACGTATTCCTTGCCACAAAACCCAGTTAGGGCTGGTGATGCGTTCTCTCCATTGGTTTGCTCTTAATGGGTCAGTTCACCCAAATTGGAAAGAAATAAACATTTCTTACGCGCCTCTAGTGGAGATAGACAAGCAGTCTGGGTGTTATTGTTATTGTTGCCTCTACAGTGCATTGCTGTTGAATGGAATTGAGTTGCTTTAGGTGTTCACAAGATTGAAGAAGAAACAACAACATCTCACCCAAAATAGTGTCATTGTAATTTTAAGGTCTGTCGATTTTGTTGATCAACCGGGACATTGATTTGTGAGAAAGTTGAGTTTATAAAATGCATCACAAAAGAGTTCCACTTACCTCCATTGTGTTGGTTGGGAGACAGATATCTTATACGGAGCAACGCTAACCAAAAACATCTGTTAGAGATAAGAATATGTTTTTGCAGAAATATGAAAATGCAATTGCATGAAATTGGCATGAAATGGCATGCTAGCAGAAAATCCAAAGTGAAGTTGTGTTTAGGGTGGAAAGAAAACACAACAAAAAGATTGCACACATTTAAAAAATAGTAGTGGGTACAATCTGCATCCTTAACAATGCCGACAAGCAATTCGGTTTTTGGTGCTATTGCTTACATGCTCCAAATATATATATATATATATATATATATATATATATATATATACAAATAT
>NW_011336775.1:109934-110753 GCF_000735185.1 Notothenia coriiceps | reverse complement strand
TAATGGTTAGTGAGGTGGGCTGAAGATCGGAAGGTTGTGAGTTCAAATCCCACCAGGAACACCACCACTAGTGTGCCCTTGATTAAGGCACTTAGCCCTTAGTTACTCCAGGGAGAATGTCCCTGTAAATGGTAATTGTAAGTCGCTTTGGCTAAAAGCGTCAGCTAAATGAAATGTAATGTAATCTGTTCTTAACATCCAATTGTCCATGTGTGTCTCGGAATTGTGCGCTAATGAAATTACATCGCAAAAGCCCATGAAGTTTCAAAGAAGCTACTCCTTTTTGCTTCTGATTGCAATTATCTACATGGCAATTTATAAATGTCACCTTTTAGCCAAAAACACAGTAGGCAGAGAGAAAGAAACACAAATCGGACTACGAGCTACAGGTCCTGTCGAATGAGGGGCAAAGACGGAATTTAAATATGAGAGAAACCATACATATGGGAGTTCACATCGCAGTCTGTTAGCATGAATGTGCTTCAGTTTCCAGAGAGGATGCTACAAATGTATCTGAAACAGTTTCTAGCAACTTTACTCTGGAGANAATTATAAAAAAAAATTGATTAATTTTTTTTATAATTTTTTTTAAAAATTCCTAGTGGATTGTCAAAGAAAAACATGTCTATGCAAACGTTATTAATAATAATTTTTAAAAAAAATTATAAAAAAAATTAATCAATTTTTTTTTATAATTTTCCTTTTTTTTTTGTATTCATCTCGCGACCCCCACTTTGGGAACCCCTGCATTAGACCACCACTACAGATGAAAAAATACTATTCCCACCCACAGTTGTATGGGTTGCAGAACTGTTAGCT
>NW_011336775.1:103444-109894 GCF_000735185.1 Notothenia coriiceps | reverse complement strand
TTATTTTCATTTTTATTTTGTAATCATCTCGCGACCCCCACTCGGGGTCTCGCGACCCCCACTTTGGGAACCCCTGCATTAGACCACCACTACAGATGAAAAAATACTATTCCCACCCACAGTTGTATGGGTTGCAGAACTGTTAGCTGTTATGTGTTTAACATACAAAGAAACAAGTATTTTCTAATGAATTTGATGAATTCTGGAGACACTTGTTCCCTATTGATTTTCACACTTCACTGACCCCTAGTAACCTTTAGCTGTGTTTAGCTTCAGGCTTCATTCTCAAAGCTGTGTGACCAAATATTTGTTTATTGATCGTTTTCTGAAGCTGTTTAGCTGCCGAAAAAGGTTGGCGTATTCTGAATAAGGCATAGTCCTATTCTTCTTTTACTCTGTTATTTGCTTATCCTAATTTTCTTACATTTAATCCGTCCCATTTCCATGAATGCGTAGAATTTGTATTTGTCTAGCTTCTATTTGTCATTTTGCTTTTTGTAAAGCACTTTGCTTATCAATATTTAGTCCACACCACACATTTACTCTACATTATGTCATTACGGCGGCAAAAAGATACACACAATGTGTTCGAAGACACAAACCAGGACAGCCTCAATGCTAATCAATTCATATTCTTCTCCAAAATACAGAAGTTATTCAAGCTTTGCCGATTTGTGTGAACAAGTAGGTCAGAAACTGGAGCGCTAAATAGGAAACTTGTGTTTTGTTCAAATAATTAACATATTTTTGCACACTATGTTTTTAAACCAAAGTTACTGCTTGTTATTTTAGGCCCAGCCCACACATTGTGATATTTATCTCTCACCGTGATCCTTTTCAGAATCTAAAATGTTAAAATAAAAAAAAGATCTGGCTTTTCTTTTTGTACAGCGTTTACAGGAAGGTTGTGTTCGGCTGTGGGGTAGAGGTGTGTTTGTTTTCACGCCGCTCCAAAGAATATAAGCAGACGTTATCTCCATTCCCATCTGATCGAGCCAGGTAGAGCAGCAGCAGCATTGGCAGGCGAACACTCTTTGGACCGAATTGAGCCGAGGTATTTGCCTCTCAGGCATCTGAAGTGAGACAGTGAGGAGAATATAATCAGCCCTGCAATCAAGTCAAGTATTTCCATTGCATAATTCATCTTCGCTGTAGAAGTGTATTTTGCTTATTGAAAGATTTGACTATTGTTGTCAAGCATAAATCACAATAGTAATCTGCGATTGATCAAGATTACATTTAAAGTACTGTATTTTGGAAGGAGATCAAACTAATACCTGTGTGGGGTTGAAATAAAGAAGCGCCTAACAAACTGGTAAGAGAAATCCGAGGGTGTTTTCTTTTATAGTAACATCATTTCTAAATGATTGGCATGAAGTCCAACCATTTCAGACACTTAGCTAAAGCATTGACAAAACCACTGTCACAGAAAGGCGCTTTGATCGCCCTCCGTATAATGTGGGCTACACGGGGCAAATGCTTATTTTCTACTCTGCCAGCTTTTCCTCTGTTTTCACCGCACCTTAAGCGAGCGTAATTGTCATTTTTCATAGCTAAGGTTTGCTGTTGCACCAAGGTAGTGAAGGTTGTTACTGATCCACGGTGTTCAGTCAATGAAATACATGTAACTTGTGCTGATTCCTTCGCTTTCTTTACCTTTTCACTGCCATGCAAGTTCATGGCAAACATCCATGCTGTAAATACAAGAGGAAGTGTGCGTTCATTTCTATAACGCATCAAGGTTTCCATATTATTCGAAAGGCTTTAACGCCGAAAGCCTTCGATTTTACATAAAGAAATCCTTCTTTGAGAAGGTTCGGATGTATTGTTCACGACAGGAAATGTATCTACAATGTCAATATGCATTCTTAAATAAGGTAACATTCGGGAGAAAACATTCTTGAGAGTGATACACAATCAAAAAACGTAGATTTACTTGTCGGCAACATCAACAAAAACAAAACAGCTAAAGACTGTCATCACATTTTGATTTAAATATCGCAGCATGGAAGTTAGCCCTTACCCTAACACCACATTTTCCCCTCTGATTCTTCTGTTATTTTGGCAGAATATTCTATGCTCATAAGCTGATTGAGAAAACAGGGTTGCCTTCAAACAACATCAGAAAATGTAATTTCCTCAACATATTAAATGCCTGTC
This sequence comes from Notothenia coriiceps, assembly GCF_000735185.1. Lineage (NCBI taxonomy): Eukaryota > Metazoa > Chordata > Actinopteri > Perciformes > Nototheniidae > Notothenia > Notothenia coriiceps. The sequence continues at coordinate 107,734 of NW_011336775.1, read as the reverse complement.
AAGTGATCTCTTAAATCACACCACAGCTCCACGGGCCAAAGAGGGAGAATAGAACAATAGATCAAAACAAGTAACATAATTTCACCCGTTAATCCGTATTTACACTCATGACGATGAATAACACCAGGGACAACCATCTCTTGATTATAATGGCACATGATTAGTTTAAGGCTGCATTTAAAACTCTAAAAATACTTCATTTCTGCAACCGTTCAAATCGAGTCAAAGCCAGACCAGCGCATAAGGGAAAGCAATAACTATGACCTCAGTCTGTTATTTTGGTAATGGCTAATTAGAAGGGGCTTGTTTCCGATTAGCTCCTAATGTTACTTACACAGGCCATTGCCTTGTTTCCGTGTATATTGAGTTATCCCTCAGTGAGTCCTGCTGCTGGAATAACTGGTTTGACTGTTCCAATCAGGCTGTTTGTTTTTCCTCTTGATCACATACACAATGTCTGACCATCATTCTTGCTTTTAACCCATTTCTTGTCACCTAATGTATGTTTCTGATTTCAGTGATCACTCCTCTGAAATTGTTCTGGTAAACTCCCAGGAGAGAGAACTGATATTTGGATGCATGGCTTTAATTATTTTTGTGAAGAAGTGACTGTGGTAATGATGCTAAGCTGTTGACAATGTTATCCCTCCAACATGTTCAGAGCACACAACAACACTACATAACAAAATATACAATATAGATCTAGTCATTAGAGCAATTTCAATCTGGAAATGTTAAATATTATCAGTAGTGAGAAAAATACTAATGCCACAGTCTAAGAATACTCATGTCCTGAGTTCATGATTAGTCCTAAGTTAAAGGTCAGAAGCGTTATCACCAAAATGTACCTAAGGTATCAACAATTAAAAGTACTTATTATGCAGAATGGCTCTTTTGAAAATGTATATAATATTCAGTTTTAACACACAGCTATTTTTTGTTTGGATACTTTGTGTACTATTCAGGGAAAGAGTACAAATATCATATCATGTTATTTATGTACACTTTCGGGTTCACATTAGGACTCTATTAGCTGGCAACTAGACTATAAGGTGAATAGGGGGCACTAGCGTGGCTTAATTGTTTGAAGCATGTCGACAGGCATTAGATAATAAACCCTTAAAGTACAATCTATAATAATAATAATAATTTTTTAAGACATTTTTAAACTGAATCCCCGGCGTCACAATGCCTAAAAAATGTTGGAACAAATTCTATGATGAAAGTATTTCTGGGATGTGAGCAATCGGAGGCTTTGGAGAATCTGTGCTAACACCTGAAGCAGGCTGACAGCACAACTGGAACTGCAGATAAAAGCTGCTCTGCTGAAAGCTCGTTGATAATGAGAACCGCCAGCATGAGGCGGAAAGCTGTGACTGTATTGACGTGGCAGGTCATCCAACCGGCATACTTCACACTTTCCCGTGCATGGTGGATGAGCAAGAGCATGATATGAACATTCCTTTTACTGTGGAGATCCGAACAACTGTTGATTGTTCGTACTTTAACACCAACGGGCAAATGTGACCGTTACACTGAAGAAAAGATTGGATCCAACTAATTAGCGTTAATATTACAATCAGAGAAGAATACTTTATTTATCCCATGGATTTGCTCCCTTTCAGTGTTTAAAAGTAAAACAAATGAAATAAAAATGAAATATAAAATGAAATAAAAATGAAATAAAATAATTAAAAGAAGAGAGAAATAAAATGAATACATGAAAATACAATAAAAATAATTAAATAAATAATAAAACAATTAAATAAATAAAAATAAGAGAAAATTAAATAAAAGTATGGGTTCAAGTCAAAGTAAAAAGGTGCACATTGTCCTTCAATGTACAGCAACAATAAATATATATATTTAATATATCAATACACACAGTGGTATAGGTACGTATCAATAAAGATATCGCAGTAAAAACCCTAAATGATATAACTATTGCACGGTTGAATAATTGCACAGTTTACACAGCCTGATTATTGCCTGTAAAGCGCCTAATGGCTAATGCTCAAGGGCTAAAGTCAGATGGGACTCCTGATTGGTTACTTTTAACTAACCCAGCAACCGTTTCATTATTTCCAGCAGAAAGAAAGTGAAGCCATATTGTAGTTGAACAGAATCTTAACGTGCGAGAGGAAGTCATATTTTGATGCCACTCGCCATCCACTCAGTCTCTGGGCTAGCTGTTCACTCCACTCTGCCTCCATTTGTGTCACATCGTTTGTGGCTGATGAACATGACAGTATTTCCCCTCTGTATAGAAATCAAGGTCGATGGAATAGGACACACGCAGATGCTTTTTCCTGTTTAACTCTGGCATGCAAATTTAATGCATCTTCAGTATACATAGAAAGATCTGAATACAGAGCACTATCAAAATGTCTCCGATTTTATTATACTAGTCTGCGAGCAGCTCATTAGATTACTTATATTTGAATATGGTAATATATACTACTGTGGAAAGACCAATGCTGAATACAAACACTCATTGCAAGCTTCTGTTATTATATCTTAAATATGAAATCTCTCTCAGCCGCATAAAATCACATCTGTTTTCGACTTTTAAAGATTTTTCTATAGACTTTTCAGAGTTGCACCTTCCCCAGAGTTATCAGGCTGCTGTTCGCGAGTATAAGAAAAGTTATTTTATTTTAATATGTTATATGTGAACCATTTGGTGGCTGCAAGAAAGTGTCTTGCAACTCCCTCGGGGCCCCAACCCACAGTTAAAGAACAATTGTAATAAGGTGTTTTGGTTTGAGTTTGTCCTATCTCACAGATGTGCGATGCAATAATGTTCCAAATAGGTCTGCTGAAAAATACTCATAAATCTAGTCGTTTTTTTAGAGCTAGCATCGTTGTAAACAATACATTTTATTCATGGGTTAGTTAGTTAGTGGCTTGCAGGATGACACATCAAAATGGCTCAAAATCTGATATACGGACATTTTGAATGACTCTGTCCCGTCTCTTTTGTGTAGATGGCTCTGTTGTGACAAACTATTAACACACAGGACGGACTCCTTACTAAAACTCATGTCCACAGTTTAAAATGACAGTTACTGCCAGAAGGGTTAACAAAGGATTACAGTGTTGACATTTATAAAAAAGTTAGCGAGCAAACTAAACTAACCAGTCAGTATGCTATTTAGCTAGTTAATGTTAGTTATCTTACTACTGAACATTAGCTAGAAGCAGGCTAGCAAACATTAGCTATCGATCAAGGACAGATAATCTTATATTAAGCTTGATTTCAATTAGTCCTCTGGTATACTCCAAAACGGATTTGAACATCGACAACATAGAGTAAACACTGCTCTGTTCAAAGCTTCATAATCCGAAAAGTAATCATGATATTATAATAACTGACCTTGTTTTTAGTTCTACGTTTCGTTTGAATAGTTTCACTCGTTTTCGTCAATGGATGAAATGTGTTTTCTGTTGCAGTACCACCAGTGACCGGTGGGCAAAGTGGAAATGTGTCCTTCTGGATTGTTGCAGAAAAACAGTATAACAAAAGTATAATTTGGGATTTAGACAAATGCTTGAGTACAGTCCAAGTGTTCAGTTATTTTATTCCACCATTTAGATTATAAAATATCTTATTTTTTAGTCTGAGAGGACATTGAGTGTCTAAGGACTATCCTCTGGGATGCATGAACATAGTCAGCAGAATTAAATATTGTAATTTGATATGTCTGACTATGGAAATAAAATAAATATGGGAGAATCATCAAAGAGTCAAAAAATAGTTACAAAAAAAATCTTGAAATAATAAAATATATTAAACATTAAATGGGTTTAATAACCGATGGTTTCTTTAATAAGCTGAGTCAAGAGGTGCCAAGTATACTTTGGATGTTATTTATGGTCGCAGTGGGAACAGTGCTTCACATGCTTCAGATGGAACTTTCTCTTTTTGTTCTGATAGATTCTCAAGTGCCTTCCTCCCCCCTGCTGAGGGACTCATCTGTTCCTGATATTACACACTTGTGAGTTGGAAACCTCTGTAACGAATGCATTATGTTAGTCCATCTGAAGAAATGCTGAAGGCTTTATACAAGCTACGACACTCTGCTGATAGTTTCAGGCTGGTAGAAAACACACTGATTGCACATCATCATTACATATTTAGGCCTACAATGATGCTGTGTTCAACTATAGATCATTTTTTCCAGTATCATTCATGAAGTCACATTTTAAAGGCATAATGCTTAATGCTTGTTCAATCCCGTATCAACTTCAAAAACCTACTGCTCACTTACAAAGCCCTACATAACCTGC
>NW_011336775.1:93610-95205 GCF_000735185.1 Notothenia coriiceps | reverse complement strand
AGACAAGCAGGGTGGTTCCGAAGTGTCGCACCGACCCGACTACCACCGGTCGCTGGACTGCGGGGGCTACCCGGGTCGAAAGTGTGTGGTGTGCTCCGCAATAGCCGCCAGGTTTCGGAAGTTAGACATCGCCCTTTTATTTCAATGCAGTCCCGCCTTTCGTTTTTGTTTTTGTACTTCTTGACAGTTTACGTCCCACTAGTTTGTTGTGACCGCGCGGTGCTCTAACTGGTAAAAGTTTCAGATTTTTTTTGATGATTCTAGAACTATAAGAACTACAAGACGTCACTGACAAACAAAATATTTACTAATGATCCGAGGATACTAAAATGACCAGGGCGCCAGACGAACGACGCTCTACCGTTTTCATGTGTCGTGGGAAATAAGTTCATCTTCATCGTCTAATCCGTACGCACAATCTTTATGAGGTATTTTTTCTGCATCTTCAGAAATGAAGGTCAGGTTTCATTTCTCTGATAAGCTTTTTTACATGAAGTGCATTGTTTCATTTTTGGGTTATTCGATCGTCCCGAAAAATTTCTCTATTCGGGACTGCGCGAGCGGTTAAATATACTTATCTTTTGTTATTACACGTGAAGCCAATCGATTTATCCCTTTTGACAAAGGTACTGGTGCCACTGTTGGCCCCGGTTGGTTACTGTTGGGTCCAAGAGGTAACCCTAGAGAATATAAGAAACAATATTGTTGTCGACTTATATTCTTTTCGATGTTATATGCAGCTTAGCGCGAGAGAGATCGAGCGCGAACAGCTTGATGTTGGTCAGAGAAACGACCCACGCCGCAACGCAAACTGGTGTGGACGTACCCTCGAGAGTACCAAAAGAAACGAAAGGTGACTCATTGAAATAAAGGGCGGATGCTACTTCGACGCAAACAAAACCATAGGAAAGAAAAACATAAATAGAGCGAAGCACCAACCCGCGAGCGACATATGCGAGCCGTGTAGCCTCCGTCCAGAGCACAGCGAGAGAGCGTGAGAGATGGTTCGAGTCTGTACACACTCTAGACAAGTACCCCATCCTCCAAAGGAATCCGGCATATGCTATACACGACCTCTATTGTACATCTATCCTGGGAGCACTCCAGCGGAGAGATTTTGTTTTATATTGTTCATTTGTAAATCCATTTATGAGAAACTAACGACATTAAAAAGTCGTAATGGTAAGAGACGTAGAACCAATCCTGCCAGTAGTTCGCAGTTGTAAACTTAAACTAGGAGATTAATTCTGTTAAAGACAGAAAAATCAATGTGCTTACGGCAACGTTTAGACTACTGTCAAAAAGAAAGATTAATGACACCTAACAGATTGTACCTCCCCCTATACACACTGACGACTACATACATCACGGCACACATCACATCAACAACACTCACGCACACACACACACGACACTACACACACACACACACACAGCACACACACAACACACACATACCACACGCCCAGCATTTTTACTAACTTTTCAAACAATTACCTAAAATCGCTTTTACTTCACGGTGAATTCTTTCATAATTTGTCGCGTCAAAGGGTTCAACACACAACAACACAACACACATACGAGAAGAACTGCAA
>NW_011336775.1:61585-93589 GCF_000735185.1 Notothenia coriiceps | reverse complement strand
CTCGTAGCTCCTCCTCGAGAGACCTCCTACGATATTGCGCTCCTAGTGTGACTACCAAGGAGGCGTCTACGCGTAAAGGCCCTTGGCACCTCCGTACCGCGGTGCCGGCCTGAATAGAGCGCGTTACTGTCGAGACGTACGTGGGGGACCTAAATATTGCGTAAATAACGAAGTGTATTATTTTAGTGTGTTGCGACATCGGGACTAATAGCAATCCGTCCGACATCCACACACACCATCCGATGTCACACATCCAGCTACACACAACATCGTCACGGCATCTAACCGCAGCCTGTCTGCCCAGAGTCAACCAAACCACAGGATACGAATGAAAATTATGTTGAAAACCCGGCGCGATTAGAACGTTAAGGGGTAAAATCGCCGGTTCCTCTCTCCCCCCCTATATAGGTCGGAGACTAACACAACGCAATAATACTCGTCACCGTGAATTTTTATTGAACAAACTAAGACTTTAACTAGTATTAAGATATATTTATACTACACCACACATATACAGGCCGTAGACATCGGACGATAACAGACGTAATATCCGTGACAGTTACTGAATTTTTCATTTATGTAGTTCAGTAGTACTTGTCGTCAAGACGAGGTAGTTCTTGGTCTCCACCCCGACGCAGGAGGGACAGTAGTAATTGCTGCAAAGACGAAATTTTACTCGTGTGCATTTAGAGAAATTAAATGTCCTTCAACATGGCGCGCTGAAATCCATTTCCGGGTCACTACCGGAGGACCGATGAGTCGAGGAGGGGAAATTAGAGTATTGAGAAGCCTTCCTTGTCTGTTGCTGAGTTTTGTTACCTATGACAACCACTTGAGCACCTCTTAGTCCATGGATCAGCTCAAATCTTGGCCTTTGATTCGCCAGGCATCCAGTTTACTCCTAGTATAGTAGCGGATGTATACATTTCCGCTTGGACTCGTTCAGGTGTTTGTTTGTGGTAGTTGTCAGGTGTATTTGTAGATTAGTTAGGGGAAAAGGAGAGTGTTAATGTTTGTTGGGAGAGACCGACTGGGAATGTTTGCAGGAAAGTATTAAGTGTGAAGCCAAGTTTGACCTAATGTTGCATCATGTTTACCTCACTGTTTCCTTCTGATTATGAGGTTTTGCTTGTATGTGTGAACAGTTTTCCGGGTGTGTGAGCGCGTGCACACAGTAAGACTTGGCATACCAGCATGTTTTCCTGAAGCGTGACTGCAGGGTTGTTTGCACTTAAGAGTTGAGCAGTAAAACTTTGTGTGGAGAGAAACTCAGAGAATCAATGTGGCACGACTTTGCTTCCCTCCTCGCTCAGCCTCCTGGGAGAATGGGCATGTCAGAGCTAATTATGCCATCCCAAATCAAACAAAATGGCTTCTGTTGGTTTTCTACATCTATCTGCTCCTCCCCTTAGCCTCATGTTGTTGGTGTACATGTAAACAATGTAATGCATTCTGCCCTGCCTTGTGAAAGTGGTGCTCAGTTTGGGTAATTTTTCAAGCAAAAGTACTTTGCATTCATTTATTTTTAGCTTCTCAGATCTGCCGTATTTGTTTTATTAGCTGAAAATGAAGGGGTTTAAGACTTTAACATCTTTATATGCATCCTATTTGTAAACCACATGATTGATTGAGGAAAATATCATTTAAAAAATAGATAGTGATGGATAATCATAAAACATCTCTTAAAGGAAATGTGCCTTGCTGCAGGGTATTCAAATCAAAAGGGCAATATAAAGTAGAAACAAGCATTAGTAAGCACTATTACAAATGGAAAATATGCAACCCAGGCTAAAAATAAACCAAATACAGCACAAAAATCAAAAGCTGTGCATTTCAAATTAATACAATTAAACATCATGCCTACTTCTTATGTAGTCTAGTAAAAGAAAGGGGCTCAAAGCAAGATAAAATAATGTTTGAATGTTATTATAATGGAAGAAACAGCAGAGATAAGTGTGTGGCAGATAAGACTCTGGTGAACCCTGAGGTTTGTTTTGATAAAAGAATATCTGCTTCTCATTATATGAGTATGTAGTTTGCATGCCGGTTACTTTGGCCTCAGGCTGATGCTGTTTTGAGGAAGACAGATTATCAATATGATTGGCAGGTTTTGGAGTGTGATCGTGACCTGCTGAGTTCAGGGCAGGATTAACAATTGACTTATCATCTCAAGAAGGAAAACTGTATTATTATCAGTCCTGCTATAGTGCATCTTTAATGATCTTGCACTGAAGTTTCATATATATATATATAAATGTCTTCACAGAGATCGAAGGTGGAGGAAAGAAAACATAAGGAAGTGCAAAGAGCATTTAGTTTGCTTGTTAAAAATTAGGGTTAGAAGCCAACCACACACACACAACTTCCTCTGCATCAACCTCAGGTCCATCCTCCACAACCTCCAATAACAACACACACACACATACACTCACATGTGTTTTATGCTCTAGTATTGACCTTATTAACAACCCAGGCCTCCCACTGAGGATGAAGGTGACTCTCTTTGTGTCGATATGATTATCCATAGTATCCAGTTAATAACGCTGATACTTGCCTTCAGCCACACTATAGACTGTATGCATTGCATTAAAGAACACTAGTATGCAAACAATATCTTCTTTTTATTTATTTCATACATTTAAGTGTTGCCGGTTCTGTGCAACCCTCCAATATACTGTATTGCACATTTGTACACAAGCTACCTCTCATTCACTTTCCAAAACAGTACTGCACATATTTGATTTGATTGTGTTATTCGAAGTACTTTGCAAGAGTATACTGCATGTCGTTTTTTGGTATATCCACATTTCAAAATCGTTTTCTACATGTTAACATATAATAGTTTCAATTGTTTTTATTTTGTTTTTGGGTTGCTTTTCTTACTTTTTGTATCTACTTTAACTGTGTTTATGTATTCACCATGTACACCAAGGCAAATCCTCGTATGTGGTAACCTACTTGGCAATAAACCTGTTTCTGATACTGATCATATCTGTTGAGTTAAGTCTGCATGTTATGTGCATACTTGCAGTTCGGATGCATTTTGATGGGATGATGGGTGCAGTTTAGTTCAGACAATGTTGTATTATCACACAACTGTCAGTGCTTGAATATCAATTAAGCTCCTGATGGAAATCTAAAATGAGTACAAATGTGGTTGCTGTGAAATAGCTCAAGAGTAAGCTGTATTTCTTTTCAAATTCGAAAAGCAGTTATTTAAAAAATAATCAGATTTGAAGAATTGTGGCTAATCCCACATTTCTAACTGTTAAATGATCTGTAAATGAGCCTGACTCAAAGAGCAGCAGTAAGTAACAGTGTTGAGGTCAGGTCAGATCTTGTTTCTGTAAACAATTATCACTGAATCCACCGTAGCCTCTTAACTGAAGTGTCGTAAATACCAGAACAAGCCTGTTGGTTCCTGGTTTTTTCTTGTTCTGGTATTTACATCACTGACTTGAGGGAAGAGCAGCTCCCTGTTATTACAGCGGTCTGATCGTCATCGCACATTAACATTTAATTACTGTTTAAAACCTATGTGTGGAGATTAGTCCATCTAACCAAACCTTAGATTTCTGGATGTTCCAGCTAAAATGTCTTCAAAGTGAACCATTTAGAAAGCAATAAATGACACACCACACAATTATGTTATTATCCTTATCCTCACATAGCTATTGTTTATTTATTGCTGTGTTTTCATTTGAGACAGAAAAGTTCATTTTGTGGGTTAGGCTTTATGAATATATCTGTCCTTCTGCTGGACAACCATTTTGCATCAACACCACACTATATCATCTGCAGAATCTGATCTGTGAAACTGATTTCTTGTTGATTTCCTTGGTAAAACAGAAAGCGACTTGGTTGATAATGCTCACAGGATGTGGCATGATGTAGTAATGCATCTTAGATGTTGAACATATAGATTGAAGAGACAAAAACCATAGAGAGCCACTTTACCTCTGCACCAGGTGTTGACTGATAAGCTGGACGCTGCTCCTAGCAGTTTTTTTTAGCAGCTTTTTTTACAGTTTGTGATGGATGGCGGCCATCATCCTTTGTGCTAGATTTTTAGGTAAACTTGTCCTCCCAATACTTTTTCCTGCTTTGTTGAAGCAACCAGTCGCAAAATAAGTTTGCACTGAGGTGTACAGCATAAAGTTTACCTCTGAGGATTCTGAATTTGCATATTTGAAGAGTTATAACAATAAAGCCTCTCTTTATATACATCCATCCTCCTCCTCACTCAGCCGTGCCCCGAGCTGAGTACTCATATCATGAGCATGTTTCTGTGTTGGTGTTTGTTTATTCCTCCTTGTGTTCAGACCAAAACTTGCCCAAGACGGTGCTCAAGGCATCTTCTCTGGCATCTGCAGCTGTGAGCTTATCATCCGCATCCCTCCGTGTGCTTACGAGTGTGTGTAGCCTTAGTGTGACATATGCTGCTGTGCCGTCTCGTATTTCTCTCTTGTCAGTGACGTTAACACAAGGTCAAACAGGGGGAGCATCTGGTGGGCGAGACACAGTGTATTTGAGGTATGCCAGTAAGCATCTGGGTACACACACACACACACACACACACACACACACACACACACACACACACACACACACACACACACACACACACACACACACACACACACACACACACTTTCAAACAAACACATAGAAATACACAGATCTACAAATGCTTTCACACATATAAACATTTACTTTACACTCTTACTCAATGTTTCTCTCACTCTCACTATCTTGCACACACAAACATTCACCTTAAAGATGCACACATAGTGAAGCGGTGCAGTGACGGAAGCAGCAGATGGGGGGTGCTGCAGGACAGTGGAAGCTCTCTGGCCAATCCGCTGGCAGGTCGTTTGGAGCCCGGCTTCCCACTGGCACATCATCTTCTCCTCTCTTTTCTCCCGACGGTCGTCGTCTCTCTCATCTCTCCGCGTCTCTCTGCATTTCCCTTCCCCCTCTTCCTCGGCGTCTTCTCTGGGATTAAAATTGGCTGCAGCCAGGTGCTGCGAGTGTGTGTGGTGGAGCAGCAGCGGTGGAGGAGCAGAGGCAGCAGGGAGGACAGTGAGGTTTCACCGAGGCGGCAGAAGATGTGCAGTGGTTGTTTGCAAGGCTAGAGGACGCCCGGGAGGACAGGCTGTCTGTGGATGTATACCTGTGGAGAAGGGACCGCTTTTTATCAACATCTGGGCTAGCTGCTGATGAGGTGCCTTGTCTGCACCGCCGTTGTCTTCACTCTGTCTGTCTGTCTCTAGATTTCTCTCTGCACAAATGCCTGTGTGTGTCGGTGTGCATGTATAATATGTGTGTGTCGGTGTCTGTGCATGAAATGGCCTTTGCCTGAATACACAGCTGTAGATGTTTACCAACCTGAGAACTGCGACAATCTTTGCATCAAGATTTCATGTATTTCTTTGTTTTCCGGCTCTCTCCTCCTCTCCTCTCCTTTTGCTTTGCTGTTAGTGAAGCAATCCACAGTGCTTCACAGCCTCGCTAAAATGGTGTCAGTTTACATAAGATGTTGTTCCAAATAATTCCTTATTGCAAAATCAGAGAGCCACCTGTGCCGGCAATATACACACAGGTATCTGCACAGTGCACCGTTCCAATTCCCTCTGATGGTAGGCTGTATGTTCCTGTTGACGGGTAGGCTGCATTAATCTAAACCGGTAGGCCGAAAGCTGTCAAGACAATCTGGCAGGAGGAAGCTAGAAAAGGCACCAGTGAGAAGAGATGTTTTTCGTTTGTAAATGCATGGCATGTAACGTCATCCCCCCCCCCCCACTGTCTGATGTGATAGTCTTGCATACCGAATGTTGCGTGGAAAATAAGTTCTCATCCTCCTGGGCTTCTTCGGTTTGGGATGGAGGGAGGAGAAACTATTCATGGTAATTATCATACAGTGTGTGTGCAGCACAGATATGTTGACGTGCTCTCTTCCTCTTGATTTATGCTATGTTAGTCATTCATTTGACTGTGTTTCAGTTCAGTGGCTTCATAAGGAGGAAGACAGCTTGTACAGAGGGTAAAAGGCATAGACAGGAAGTGATGAGGTGGTGTGAGCTTCTGTCCTCTGTAGGCTAGTGTCACCCAACCTGCTGACACCGCACATTTATTTATCCCCAAGGGGATCACTGGTGTGTGTGTGTGTGTGTGTGTGTGTGTGTGTGTGTGTGTGTGTGTGTGTGTGTGTGTGTGTGTGTGTGTGTGTGTGTGTGTGTGTGTGTGTGTGTGTGTGTGTGTGTGTGTGTGTGGCCTACTGGGCAGACAACTGGTTTCCTACAGTGAGACCTTCAGTTGTTTCCAATCCAGTATCACCTACATCATGATTGATCCCGAGCCAATCTTGAAACAAAAGCCAATCAGACATTTGGATATCACTCCCACAAAATGTCAGGCTTGTGTTGTGTGTCATGTAAAAGCAAGCTCTAATCTCTCTGTGTTTTTTTTCAGGGGGGGTGGTTGACAAGGATTTGCGGCACTACCTCAACCTGCGATTCTCCAAGGGCTCAGTGGACCACGACCACCAGCAGATCATCAGAGACAACCTCTACCTCCGCACCGTTCCCTGTGAGTCCACCTCTCCCGCCTCTCTCCTGTCCTCCATCACTCCTTCAGGCTTTCGTTTACTCCTCTTTGATCTCTTCCTCTTCTGCCTCACTGTGTGTCTGTAATTATCCTTTATTGTCTTACCCTCCTTCTTCGATATCATTCCCCCTCCCCCCCCCCATCCTTCAGCTGTATTTCTCTGTTTTAGTTTTCCCTCTTTGCCCTCGGGACGTTGCCCTCCTGTTTTTACATCACACTCACGCTCTTTCCCTCCATCTCTCTCTGTCTATTGCTCCTTCTTTCCCTTCAATCGTCCTGCTGCTGAGATCTCAGCCTGAGGTTTCCACGGCAACCACCCTCTTGTCTCGAGGCTTGCGTTGCCTTGACGCCCTACCCCCTTCAGCACACGCTAGACATGCACAACACACACACATGCAGCTACACACAGATAGTCACACGTCACTCTTCCAGTTACCATAAGAAGATCTTTCTTTTATCTGTATGTGTGACATTTTAAATAAATATTCTCATCGACGTGAATGCGGACGTGTCGTGTGTGTGTGCATTGTGTTATCAGTGCTGGTTGCCTGTTGTCGGACTATGTCATTGCTGGGATTGACATTGAGGGGATGGCGGCCCCGGCAGCTCCACCCACTGTCAGTGCACCATGCGGCTTGTGTTTCAGCTCCTCTGGAGACTGAAGCTGCTCTGGTGCAGACTGCACTTGCTACTCGCCTCATGAAGACTGTGGATCGGTGCACTGTGATTTGATGCATGCTGAAGGGCTTTGTACTGGTCTGAAATGTTTCAGTATCATCTGTTAAGAACCTCGGTTAGGCTGTCTCTGTGATTTGCTACCAAAAGGTGGTTGAGTTGAGTCAACTGGCCTTTTTCATGTTTGTGGACAAACAGATTTTGGTGGAGAACCATGAGGAGGCAAAGCGAGGCTTTGACGTCAGTGATGGTTGTTTTTGCATTGGCTGAGCGCAGCTACTCTACTAGATCTCTTCTGCCGGTGTCGAGCTGCTGACACAGAAGTGATTGTTTAATACGCTCTCACAGCTGCACCGTTCCTGAGCCTCTCTCCCTCTTTTTCCTCCCCTCTCTCCCTCCCTTTCTCCTGTCGTCTTCATGTCTTTGCTAGCACTCTACACTCTCTCTCTCATGTTCTCTCTGCCTCTTCTGCCTTCCTTGCCTTTTTGATTTATTTTGGTCACCACCTTACTCCATCACATTTTCACTCTCTTTCAATTTAAATCCAGACGGCCCACTCCTTCCCTCTCCTTTCTTCTACCTTTCTCTGCCTGTTGGCGGTGTAATAGCGTACTGCCGGGGTGACGACTGAGGTGATGTGGACTGGCTGGGGTTCAACCTGGGGTAACACTGAAGATCCTCACACACCTCAGCCCTGTCAAAGCATGGGCCTCTTTTAATAGCTGAACCATAGTTTTGTTACAAGGTCTGTTTCAATTGTTACATAATTGCTTGGTCGCGATTATTTGAACAGATTGTGATAATTTTGAATTATCGTTTGAATCTACGATCAAGGGATTTCAAAGCCAATGTTACAAATAGAACGATTTAAATGTTAGGTTGAAAACAGAAAAATAGAGTTTGCCTCTCCAGGTCTTACTATTGTTGTACCTGTCATTCTGTTTCAGCTCATATGAGACAGTATTTATTTGCTTGAAGCAAGATGACGACGGATACATGCCTTTAGCCGATCTTTTGACTTATAGCTGTGAGTCTCCCTGACGGCTGCAACAGTGTGTTTGACAGCTCTGGGGAAAGTTAATTTAAGTGTGTAGTCTGAGCGTAGCGTATGTGTGGTTGAGCGAGAATTAGAGACACAATGGATGCGCTCAGAGCAGACGGTGGCTATCTGAGCAGAGAAGAAGAGGGAGTAAAGTTGTGTTGTAAAAGTAAACATAACTGCGAAGTGAGAATCAACTTAGACCCTAGAGGCAAAACAAAATCTCCATTTCTCCATCTCCACGGTCTGGAAGCTGAAGCAGGAATAATCAGAGGCTTCGTGTTTCCCTGCTGCATATTAACCTTTTTATTAGGAAAATCAAGGCTCCTTCTACATTCAATAACTGTCTTTAATCCCTTTTCCAATACGCCTACACAACAGTTTTAGAACATGCTATTTAAAGTAAATCAATGTGCAGCAGCCAGAGGTGACATACTGTTTATTTTGCCAATGACCACATCATTTTGAGAAGTAGATATTGGAATTGAAGGTCTTGTTACAAAGCCAACCAACAGCACAGATTTGCGACATAAAACTAGCAGAAATAAAAAATGAAATCCATGGGCGCAATTATTTCTATGACAATTAATCGTCAACTTAAATTCATAATTGTGACAGCCCCCGTCGTCACCACCTCGTTTCAATTACAGCCGCCTTCCAGCCCTTTAAAAGAATGGAAAGACAGTCATTCTGTGTGATGTGTGTGCAGTAATGACATCCCCATAATTAACTGCGTATCACTTAACAAAGCTGATACTGTGTAATGAAGATTATAGAAATTCAAACTGGTAGACCTCCTGCACAGTAGCTTTGAAATACATTTAATATTACAGTAATTCCCCCAAATTTGACTTAATTTCACCGACCTGATTTAATATGCCTTTGGTCAGCAGGTCATCAGAATCAGAATTTCTTTAATCGTCCCACAGAGGGGACCTTTACATTTTTCCATTAGTATAGTTAGAGACGAAAAATAACACACTATTAGATAAAAGGGCATGCAAATAGTATTTAAAATAAAAATGTACAGAAGTACACATTCCGGGAAAATAAGTAAGTAAGCAGTATTTATACATTTAAATAGTGTAACATTGTAGAATACTGTGTGGTAGTGGGTTGATTGCAGTGGTAAATATGAATACAATTATATATTTACATTATAACAGATTCTTGTTGCAATGGACTAAGAAGAAGCAGCCAGTTGTAATAATAATGTTAGCACATACATTGAACATAAGTGTTGTAGCACAACAGTTGTGTCATAGTCTTCGTCTGTTTTGTTTTTACATCATTGCACATTGGTTTCGTAGTCCGAGTTGTGTGTGTGTGTGGGGGTCTACAAGGGGGGGCTGTGGTGGTTATACAGCCTGACCGCTGCAGGAAGGAAGGACATCTCCACAGCATCGGAGGGTGTTTCACATTCGATGACTTCCTGCCAGTCTGAGAGACACTGGGACGTTGCTTAACTATCAGAGTGACAGAGCATCAGACTGCCAAAAAACAGGGATGATTGTCCTGAGTGCTGGGCTGCTCGTGCTCAACAGACTGTTTGTTGTTGTGGTTCAGAACGTTATAAAATCAGTGTTTTTCTCCCGTGTCTGCAGCGCTCTGACCATGCTGTCAGTGCGAGTCTGTCAGCTTGACAAGCAGACGCCACTCTGCATCACAACACGCTGTCACACTGAAGGACGTGAGAGGATGTGTGTCTGTGTGCTTGTGTGAGTGAGTGTGTGAGTGTGTGTGTGTGTGTGTGTGTGTGTGTGTGTGTGTGTGTGTGTGTGTGTGTGTGTGTGTGTGTGTGTGCGTACACGTGTGTGTGCGTACACGTGTGCGTGCATGAGTGTGTTCATACAGCTAGAAGGCTCAAATGCTGACATCAACTCCTGCATCCTGTTACATCACTTGGCTCAAAAATTGGCCAATCTCCCCAAAAAGAGTGTGACATTAATAACTTTGTTCACATGTTGTGTTGATGCCTTCATATTGCAATGTGTTTGCATGTGAACCTTTACCCATTTTCAGGTTTCCCTTTCACATGCATTTACACTTCAACTAGCATACATGCAAAACATAGTTGGACTGACACTATAAAGATATAGAACAAACATTTTTCCCAAATTGGTATCGATAAAGTTCATCTTATCTTATTCTAACACATTTTCACTAGGAGAGACATTTGGCACAAATTTGAGACTGATATGAATAAAACTATGTAAGAGTGAATAACTAGTACTGCATAGTGTCAAGCAGATCAGACAGAAGGAGAATTTAGATGTGATGTGAGTGGAATAAAACATCAGATTGGCATTTATCTTAAATGCAAATTTAGGATGAAACATGGTGTAAGAAATCACAGTTTGACAGCTTATCTTACTTCTCAAGCCTTTGAGATAAGACATTTTTCAGTCCATTCACAGAGATCACGTGACCACTTCAGAAAACGAGTCCACGCTTCTGCCTGAGCACCTGCTGTTGAGGAATTAGAGAAGAGTTTTAGATGGTTCTGCTCCCTGCATACTAACAGTGGGAGTACCTCTTTGATAAGAGGGTAGCCAAGAGAGCAAGCCATTGAAATGGGGCTCAAGGAGTGAGAAGTTCTGAGAAATATATAGGGGGAAGGAGAGCAGTGACAGTACAGTAAACAGATATTAGGAGAAATGGGAGGGCAGATAATGGATGTGGACATGAACAAAGAGGCTCTGTGGGAAGATAGAAAAGGTAGAAGAAAGGAGGAGAGGTGGTTAAGAAGAGACGATCAGCAGGGGAGAGATGTGGAGGAAAGAAGAGAGCGGACGGATGATGGAAATTGAGAAGGCGAGAGTTGATGCAGTAGGATGGAGGGATGAGCAAAGCAGAGACATGGGGAGTAGAAGGGTGGACGTGCACTGAATATGGGTAATGGGAGATATGAGAGACCCTCTTAAGTCATTCCCCGGGGAACCATCTCCTCCCCTCCACACTACTCAGAGGCATCAGTAAAAGGCTCTATAAATAGCTTCAACAGTGAGCAGCACGTTTCCCTACTCGCATAGCCTATAAATACATGCAGCTTCTGTCACTTCACATCCGCTGCTCTGGTCGGACGCTGCCCGAAGCCTCGCAGCCTCTGTCAGGGGTTCCTCCTCTGGAGAACATCAGGAAGTTGATGAGAAGCATGGCCAGGGTGCTCCAGAAGGTGATAGTGCTGACGATCCCATGATAATGATAGCGGTAATGTTGATAGCGATTGTGATTTGTGGAAATGGAACCTTTTAACCTGGATGCATGCAGGACATTCTCCATGTATGCAGTTTACTTACTATGCAAAAAGCTAACAAGAACTTTCTACTAGAGAGTCCTCCTTTACAAAATGTTAAACAAAGCTCTCTGCACCATCAGTGAGCTGAATAAAACAAATAATCCGATCTAGCAGAAGGCTGTCAACATGTCTGAAACTGATATTGATGGGTTAACTGGGAATTTTTTAGTAACTTTTACTACATTTTTTTTTCTTTGTTATATATTTTAACTTCAGAGTAAATTGCAAGAGAGGACACAAATAGAAACAGTCACCAAGCAGTAAAATATTGTTGAGTAAACTGGTGAATGTGTGACTGCCAGTTGAAGCCTTATCTTGTTGTTTGCTCTGCTTTCCTCACAGTCAAGCACACTTACACTTGTATGACATTTTGGCTCGGACAACATGTTTGTCAATGTGCTGTTGTAACAAAGTTAGACCTGATTCATTCTGCTGTTGAAAATGTACAATCTGCAGCTTGAAGTGAACATTCAGTCCATTCATCTGTGATGATTTCCTCGGCAGAGGAAGCTGTCGCTGCAGTGAGCTACCAAAATCTCCCACCTCCATCTGTGTTTGATTTTTTATTTGACTTGCTGAAGAAAAAAACATTATAGTTGGTTCCAAAAAAGGAGTTCTGAAATTAAACCAAGAAAGTAGGGTCAGCGTTTCGGGATATTTGTGTAGTTGGAACACATTGGTGTTATAAAATGCTTAATCCTGTATATAGATTGCTGATTGTATCATCTTCAGAGTTAATAATATGGATGTGAGTGGGCTTCAGCCCTCAATTGGTACTGTGAGTGATGATGATGGGGGAGGAAGAGGACTGATGGAAGTTATTTGAGGATGTTTGTCATGATGATTAGAGTAAAGTTAGATGATGTGAAAAAGAAAATATGTATTTCTTGTGTGTGGCACATTGATTGTCATGTGTGTGAACTCACAGAAACGCACTGTGTGTGAAAACACATCATTTTTACAATGACACATTGAATATTCTGTTTGTGTGTCGAGATTTAATTGGCTGAACTGTTAAATAATAAGTGAGTTGTACACGCCATTCTCTGTAGACGTTGTGTGTGCTTGCCTCTCCATGAGAAGGATAAGGAAAAATACATCATCCCCCAGGGGCTCTCACCTTAAAGGGGTGATTTGCCTGCTGGCTTGCTCTTCCTAAAGGCTTGGCTGACATGCTTTGATGTGTTTCTGCGCTCCCTGCTGTTTGATTGGCACGCTGGATTAATGTTGTTCCACAGATGAAAGAATTAGCAAGTGATAGGATTATTATGAAATGAAAATGGCAAACATTGAACGTGATTTATGAATTGGTTATGTTTGCAAAGTGCTTTTCATGTTAAGCTCTGGACAGGTGTCCCTCTCCTCGGTATGATCTGCTCACTGAGCAGCTAATACAAAAATGAGGCTCTTTTGGGGGCTATATTTTTCTGCTCCTGTCTCTAGTATTCCCTCTTCACCACAAGTCTGCCTCTAACATCAGAGTAATGTGCAGCGACGAGCCAGATGCTGTCCTGTGATGGTCGGTAAGCACTGACACCTCAAAGAGCTCGACTGTTTACTCTGGTCATTCTTTGCCCCTCCACACAGAAACCCACACACACAGCTGCACAACCTGCATACCAAATCCGACACACCAGCTGTGTGTGTGTGTACATCATCATCACCCCCACTGTCGTCCTGCGTCCTTCAGCTCTGCAGAAAAATAAAGGTGCTTTTCAGCCTATCGGGTCTGATTGCCATCACCACAGGAGTAATTCCTCACTGTCTCCCAGGCTTCACTCTGATCCACTGAGCGCCTCAGTTGTCTTTACAGCCGCTCGTGGACCTGACAGACTCTTTATGAAAGAATCTCCAGACTTGATGCAGCGGTAGTTAACCTGAACTGACTCTGTGCTTAGCGGGTTTCATTTCGGTGGAGGAGAATTCATCATTCAATCCATCTTTGAGAGTAACTGAGTTGTAGCAACTTACCGTTGAATTAACTTTAATTTCCTATTAAGGCAAGGCAAGTTTATTTATAGAGCACCTTTCCGCACAGAGCAACCCAAAGTGCTTTACAAAATAAGACATTTAAGAACAATATACAGATGAAGCACATTATAAAAAGGCATTTTAAAAACAAGCATTTAAAAAGCAAAGATAATAAAATCAACACAACAGGTATAAAATACATGGATAAAAAGCCATACTGCAGTAAAAATGTGAACGACTCATCTAAATGCAGCGTGAAAAAGAAACGTTTTTAGTCTCGATTTAAAAAATATCAACAGTTGCAGCTGACCTGCAGGAATCAGGGAGTTTGTTCCAGATGGTCGGGGCATAAAAACTAAATGCTGTCGCTTCTCCTTGTTAGTTCTGACTCTTGTAGCAGAAGAGCAGACCGTCCCAGCAGACCTGAGACTCCTGGATGGTTCATATTTTTGCAGGAGCTCGTTAATATAAGTTGGTCCTAAACCATTTAGTGCTTTAAAAACCAGTAATAGTACTTTAAAATGATTCAAGCAGTTGAATGAAAAGGTTTTTCTATAAACCTTTTATCCAGAGAATATGTATGCAAACATTGTCTTAGCAGGGGCACATTCCTTCCCTCACCTCCATCCAAAAACAACCTCCATATTCCGACTGGCTGCTCCCGATGTCAGTTTATTTTAAAGTACTTGTTGCCGTTCACCCTCTGCGACCTAAGAATGTTTGCTGAGGATTTACAAGGCGACGTTAACAACAGCAGCCCAGGCGTCTCCATTCTCTTCCCATTTTCACACTCCAAAGCCTGCACCGAAAACATCCCCTTCGCTTTAAAAAGTTCAGGCACGCTCGTTCGGTGATTGTGACATTGGCTTTGCATTGCACAAGCAAAGAGGCCTAAGGGAAGTGGAAGGTCAGGATTGTTCCAGTATTGCTCATTGTGTAGAGACATTGGTGGAAAAAATAAGGGATTACATGCATACGCTAAATATGTAAACACTTGACTTTCTAAATAACATGTCAATCAGCTGTGTGAAAACCAGAGCTGCAGAGCAGAGGCCCTTTTTCCACAGCGATCCCCTCGTAGCTCTGAATCAGAACTTATTTATGAAATCCCGGCGGCAAACACGGGCAGATCCTGACCGCAGTGCTAAGACTTTTCAGCATGCAGAGGGGCGAGCGAAAGCAAACACGGCTCCAGGTTTTTATGAGAAAAAGGTCCGGTTGAACAAGGAGGCATTCATGTGCTGATTCATACCAGCCTGTAGCTCAGTGAGAGGACAGCCATCTGCTATCACACTCCCCCGCTAAGAGCCTGTTATAGAAGGACGAGCCGTGGATCGTCATGTACATGTGACATCCATATAGACTTACTGGAACTAACACCTTTACTACAGGAAGAGAAAACATCTCCGTTTTTTCTGCCTGCTCAGGTGAACTTGCTCTTCACCGCTCCATGTAATATGATTGTTCTGTAACAGAGCGGTCGATCCCCCGCAGCGAGGTAATGCTATGGCTTGTGAGGGCTATCGAAAAGATTGCCTCTGTAAGTCAGAATTCACCTGTGAGGGAACAAAGGAAGATCATGCCCGTCTACTGTCATGTAAATGAGGGTGGTGGTGATGTGGTGGAGAATGCTAAAAATAACTGTGGTTCATAGTTGTTGCGTTTTAGCCTACTCTATGTTTTCGTAATTCCAGCCCACTCTCCACTCTATTTAACCTTTTTGCCGAAACAATAAAACAGATTTTTAGAAACACTTGTACGCCACGAACAGACAAAGTCAAAAACTTGTGAACATGTGTGAATAATTAAACTAGCTCATCACATGGCCAGAAACACCAAATGAATGCTAATGGGGTAATAAGTCTGGTGTCGTGTTGTTAGTTCGTTAGCCCTAAGTCAATGCAGCTTTAATAAAAAACATTAAAACATGCACCTATAAAACATGCACCTATAAAAGTACATTTAAACTCAAACCAAGGATTTATTAAAAAGTATACACAGTGTTTTTGCAAGCTCTCTTTTTGGCAAGAGGTGCTCTGAAGCCGCTGCCTTTTAGAAGTGCTGTTGGAGCTAACACCTTAAAGGTAAATATGAAGAGCTGAAGAGCTGATTGAAGCTTACTTTTTAGATTCAGGGTATATGCAGGAATCCTGAAGTCAAATGTAATACCTTTTAAGACCTTTTCTAAGACCCTTTCCACACATTTTAAGACCTCATCGCCACTTTGAGTTCTAACCGGTTACCTTGGCGACACACTTTACCTCACATTGACTATATACAGTATTGATTGTCCTTCCTCCTTATCAGATGACGTCAAACCCAACGGGATGTCATAAATAAACTACACAGAATCACACTACACACCTACGCAATGATTACATTCAGGCACACTGTAGAATACAACCTCTTTGGACAATTTATATACTTATTGAAAACAAGCTACAAAATGTAATAACTTGGAAAATGCCGTTTAATACTTTTTAATAGCCTTCATTTTCACTAAATTGATTCATCAACTTTTAATACTTTTTAAGACCCCGCGGACATACAAGAAATATTAAAGAAAATATTAATTTTATTTAGCCTCACACTAAAGCTATATTATTATCATTGTTATAATATACAAGCTGCATTGTAAAAACTGTAACAATAATTAGAAAAAAAACTTCATCAGATTGCAACGGCCATTACGTGTAATTAAAAAAACAGAAATGGTCTTAATTGGATCAAATTCAAATGTTGACCTTTGATGACCTCTACCAAATTCAGAGAAATGTAATCTAATATCAGCATCAAGACTATTTACCTTAAATGTTTACTTGTTATATTTTGTTTTTAGNTACTGTGGACCAAATCTGTTGACATCTGTTTTCATTAACTGGCACATCGATCACCTCAGCTATTAACAAAACTAAGTAAGGGGGCTATATATATATATATATATATATATATATATATAGCCCCCTTACTTAGTTTTGTTAATAGCTGAGGTGATCGATGTGCCAGTTAATGAAAACAGATGTCAACAGATTTGGTCCACAGTAGAACTAAAACACTTCACTAACCTTTAAAATGACAAAAACTAGTCATAGGGCAAAATTGTAACATTTCTAAGATGTTTATGCTTTATTCTCATCTGCAGTTGAATCATGGGAAACGTCGAAAGTCAGAATGGGGACAGTGGTTTCTACGGCAACGCGTCGGGACACATCTCCCGCAAACAGACGTCCAGGTCACTCCGGCTCCCCAACAAGCAGCCAATCACGCGTCGTTCCCGGCTCTCTTCTTCAGTGAAACAGGAACACAGAAACTCTGACGCCTCAACTCGCTCCTCCAGCACCCCCAGCATCCCACAATCCTTAGCAGAGAACGGACTGGAGCCTTTCAACGCAACCGATGCACTCGAAGAGTTCGGCATCAACCCTCACTGGATACAGCGCGTCGCTATGACGATGAGGCCGGAGTCCTATCAACACGATGACGACAACTTGGCCACGCCGACTCCTGAAACCTCGGAGGCGGACACCGTCGCTCAGGACGGAGGGGAGGACTCCACGGGGGAGGGGGAGGTACTTGGGGAGGAAACGTACCTACAGCGAATGACTGAGGGTCCCCGGGAGGGAGGGAGTTTCAAGAAGAAGCGGTCCAAGTCGGCGGACATGTGGAGAGAAGATAGCCTGGAGTTCTCTATGTCGGACCTGAGCCAGGAGCATCTGACCAGCACTGAGGAGATCATAGATGGAGGAGAGGAAGAGGAGGAGGAGCAGTTTGCATGTCCAAGAGGCAATGCAGGTGAGGATGGTGAACACTCACACAGTCGATTAACCTCACAGAATACAAATCAAATGTTCTCATGTAGTATTTCACATTTTTTAGTGACAAAGACTAAAAACAAACGTGCTTTCTCCATTAAGTTCCAGCCGAAATCCTAAATTAACCAACTTTAATTAATACAGTAGACAGAAAAGTTTCTAAAATGTTAACTCAGTATATGTATTTTTTATATATAGATATTTTTTTACTGATGGTTGATACAAATGTTCTCATAGTGTATGTGGATATACTGTATGTGTGCAGGGGTGTTAGCTTGATTTGACTCGCATTACAAGTGATGAGGGGGAAGGTGGGACAAATTGAACAGAGACACTCTGACACAATTTCAGAAAAACCTACTGATTTAAGGTTAGCTGCCATCCATCAAATTCAGGAGTTCAGTTGATCACATGATTGTTAGCTTAACCGGCGCTGTGCAGGAGATCAACGCTACAGTAGGCAGCAGCTGGTAACTGCTGCTGTAAGTGCTGCACCAGGGGGCAAGCCATCTCAGAGTAATGGAAGGGCTTGCTACGCGCACACACACACACACACACACACACACACACACACACACACACACACACACACACACACACACACACACACACACACACACACACACACACACACACACACACACACACACACACACACACACACACACACACACACACACACACAGACATTTGCACACTGCCCTGCAATAACCACCTGTGTGTGTTCCAGGCGCAGCTGAAAGGGCATCGTCTCTGGACCATCTGTGCAGCCAGCAGAGTCCCGGCCTCAGGGGGCAGAGGAGCCGCTACGCTAAGAGCCGTCGGGAGGCCCAGTGCGATGGAGATGAAGAAGGGGAGGGGTTGATGTCTCCAACTGAAGAAGATGGTGGCGGGTACGGAGCATTCACGCTCCCCTGCCGACGCTCCCACTGCCTCTCAGAGGGCCTGGGGGGGCTCGGCATGCCGTCTGCACCGTGCCCGGCTTTCCAGGGTCGGCGTGCACAAACGACTCAGGTTAGATCACTTTTTATACATTTAGGAAACATTCAACAACATGAATCAGTTTAAAAGTGTACTTCTCTGTGGTATACTGGCTCTTCTGTCTCTCCTTTATACATGCATAGCCCTTAAAATAGATTGATAGAGCACTTTGTTTACCAGTTGTATCCAGGAAGTTCATAAGGTTCACAGACATGACAGAGGACAAAAATTTACATTTTGTTGACAACCATAGACGTTTCCTGTGTGTGCTCATGCTGTGCAGTTGTGTGTATGTGCATGTTGTATGCACATCCAAGTGAGTGTGTATATTTGTGTAGCGGGGAAAGGGATTACAAGGATTCAGATGAGAGTTGCTGTGGGGCTACTTGTCCATGTTGGCCTGGTTTCTCCGTTCCCCCTCCGGAAATTAAAGCATGAAAGCATAATACCTTTCATGCCCCTTTCAATAACCATACACAGGGTCCTAACACGCATACATATACACACAGAGACATGTTGAACATACTTTTTTTACGGTCTTACAAAAGCAGGTTCAACCAGAGGATAAAGAAAGAAGCAAGTCAGTGGATCACCAAGAACGCAAATAATAAGAAAAGCCATGTGCAAAAAACGAAACTACCATCCCTAGAATGAAGATTGGTCATGTTCTCCCTGTAGTTATCATGTGTCATTGATTAAAGTTGCTTAATCAGAAGTAAGTGCTAAAATAGCAACCCAGGCTTTTCTTTATAACTCATTCCCAGAACCCCCAAGCATCCTTGGATCACAAAGCACCCTAAGTGTTTATTATAAATTCATTTAGCCAGGCTTAGGGGGTTTATAGACCGGATAAAAATAGACTGATAACACAGCAAAACAAAGAGAAAAAGAACAGAGGGACTTTGTTTAAAGAAAAGTGTGAAAGCAGAGAGCGAGAAAGCTTTTTCTTAGCAGCAATGCATGCCAAAACATGTGCACCAACTAGGGCTGCTCGATTAATCGTATTTGAATCGCAATTACGATTATGGCTTGCAACGATTACGAAAACAACGTAATCGAAATAAAACGATAATTTTTTTATTATTACTTTTTTTTCAATTTTTTTTCACTTGAATTATACTTAAAGTTCAGGGTAATCAACTGTTAAAAACATACTGTTGAAAAAAATGTTTTCAAAGTAAATGGATAATCGTTTTTAATAATCGTGATATCAATTATTGACCCAAATAATCGAGATTATGATTTTTGCCATAATCGAGCAGCCCTAGCACCAACCCACATACAAACACGCACAAATGTAAACCAAGAGAACATTTGTGTAGCTTAAACCGTGTTGTAGCTTTCCAAATATATCAGTTTCTGTCAAAGCATTTATAATCTGTAATTAAATCTGTTCTGTTTCTTTTCTGTTTGTTTCTGGCTCACAGGACATCTCGGGTGTTTTGGGTGAGGGAAGTGAGTATGGGGACAGTGGCATCGACGGCGTCACCACGGAGATAGACGGGTATGGAGAGTTGGTGTCCCGGCGCTGTAAGGCCATGTCGGCATCGTTCTCCGTGTACTCTGCTACCGAAAGCAGCGTTTTCAACGGCAGCGACAGCGGCAGCAGCAGCGCAGGAGGAGGAGAGGGACGAGGCGGCGAGGGAGGGAGGGGAGGAGTTTATGAGAATTACCGAAAGGAGCTGGACAATCAAGCCTGGGTTAGTCAATTAGCACATGTCTGTCTTTATTAATGACACATCCAACATGTTGGTTATCACTCATACTGTCAATCATTCCCTCCTCAGACACATCAGGGTAGGGACTGCACGGAGGAGGGCGGGTCCGCTGTTAGCGATGAGCGCAGCAGCGGCACACTCAGCAGTGCATATCCATCGGACGCTCTGATTGGCTGTGCACAAGGCACAGTCAGAAAAGCAGGGGCTCTGGCCGTGAAGAACTTCTTGGTTCATAAGAAAAACAAGAAGGTGGAACCTGCAACGAGGCGCAAGTGGAAACACTACTGGGTTTCTCTGAAAGGTGTGCATAGCTCTCGTATTTTTAGGTTTAAAAACGTATTTTTTAAATGTGTTTTTTTGATAAGGTCATGCAGCAGTATGTCACTTTCAGATAAACATCGTCTTAACCTGACCCAAACCCTGTCTCACGCTCTCTCTCCTGTTAAGGCTGTAATCACATCAGACTTCACACAGCCCATGCCCTTGCTTGTCACCTCTACCGTCCTCTCTCAGCCTCTTCTGTGTGGCCTTCCATTTCCTCTCCCAGGCCTCATCACAATTTAATTTTACGGCCGCACCCGTGTCGAATCCAATCTCATCCTTGTTAAATGCATGAGATACAGCATTTGAAGCGGCATTTCTGCAAGCTTCCTGTCCTCATCCACTCCCCTAATGATAAATAAATCAGACTGTCTAATGTTAGCAGAGAGCCCATGCTTCCGATTAGTCTGCCTAAATACCAATTAAGGAGTAAATGCTTTATAAGCACAAAGGGACAGCATTTTTTGTGGTTATTTGGTAGTCTGTATTTTTCACACATTTCATATTTGTAAATTACTTAAACGTAGTGCTGAAAAGCCTTGTCTTTTGTAAGTGGTTCCAATGTAATTGAACACAATCGTAAATACAGTACCTAATAGAACATTTGTAAGCCTTCCAGTTTTTTTTTCTTTGTTCTTTTAGGCTGCACACTTTTCCTGTACGAGTCAGACTGTCGCTCTGGGATCGACCATAACAGCGTTCCCAAACATGCACTGTGGGTGGAGAACAGCATCGTCCAGGCCGTGCCTGAACATCCCAAAAAAGACTTTGTTTTCTGCCTCAGCAACGCAGTGGGAGACGCCTTCCTCTTCCAGGTGAGAGACACACTGGTATTTAAAACACGAGGCATAATCATGCACTTCCTTTAAAAACAAGGGGGGAAGGGACGTTTTCTACTCACACATACATAACTGTGTGTGTGCGATTTTGTGTGTGTGTGTGGCACAGAAGTACATGACATTTAGACATGTGTGGGATGAGCCAGGCCAGTGTCAATGTGTTTGTTTAATGTGTGACATGTTTAAAGGCCACACTGTCATAGTGTGACAGTGATCCACCACAGTGACCATTGTGTCATACTAAAATGTGTCTATTTATATGCATGGCAGCTGTCAACAGTGACATTCAATCAATGAATGAAGAGATATGTATTAAGATAATGAGATTATAGTGACCACCTTCTCCAAGGCTAATAATGGGAATACTACTTCAATTCTTTTAGCTGTCATTTATTTTTATTTCTACGACTTATTCAATGTACATTTTTCCATTTCCTGTCAGACGTCAGGCCAGACGGAGCTGGAGAACTGGATCACGGCGATCCACTCTGCGTGCGCCGCGGCTCTGGCCCGGCAGCACCACAGAGAGGACACAGTGAGACTGCTGCGAACAGAGATCCGCAAGTTAGAGCAGAAGATCGACATGGACGAGAAGATGAAGAAGATGGGAGACATGCAGCTGTCGACCGTTACCGACGCCAAGAAGAGGAAGACCATATTGGAGCAGGTACGGAGCAGTGTTAATTTTGGCAGCTGTTTTTGATTTAGTCTTAGTCTTTAGACGAAAATGGTTATTAGTTTTAGTCACATTTTAGTCATTCCTATCCTTCGTAGTTTTAGTCTAGCTTTAGTCGACGAAAACTCAAAACGTGTTAGTCTAGTTTTAGTCGATGAAAAATTACATTTTAGTCAACTGTTAATCAAAATGTGTCTCTATACTCTGAACGCTCCGTCCCCGGCAGATCTCTGTGTCCGCTGCAGCATGTCTGTTAGGCCCCGCCCCCCGCACACAGATAGACACAGGAGAGGTTTCTCAATACTCAAATTTCCCCTCCTCGACTCCTCGGTCCTCCGGTAGTGACCCGGAAATGAATTTCAGCGCGCCATGTTGAAGGACATTTAATTTCTCTAAATGCACTTCGAGGACCGAGCATCGAGCATCGAGGACGCTCTCAGGAGGAGCTCTAACCGAGGATACACTGATGGGTCCTCCACGGTCCTCCACGGCTCCTTCGTGGATGCATTTCCGGGAACAGAGATTTTTCAAAGAGGCGTGACGCACGGCCGGACTTACCTCAGCCAATGACGGCTCTGCATGCATCCCCTGGATATTATTTTATGAACTGCTTTCATCGCGACGCGATGTTTACAGGGAGAACAGCTGTGAGGTCCGTGCAGAAAGTAGAGCAGTGTGTATAATATATATATATCACTCAGTATAACAGGCCTACTCTCTTTATTTGCTTTAGTTTAGTAGATATCTACAAACAAAGAGTCGATATTTTTCTAAAACCATTTAGTGCTTCACATAATAAAATACACAACGGCTGTAGCCTGATTATGCTTTAGGAGCTGTAGGTGTGTGTGGTACAGTGCGTAGGTGTGTGTAGTACAATGTGTAGGTGTGTGTGGTACAGTGTGTAGGTGTGTGTGGTACAGTGCGTAGATGCAGCGGACAGACAGGTCTCAGTTGGTTTGGTGTCCTCTGCTTACTTTTAATACTTGTAAACACAACTTTTGGCCCGTAATTTATTTTCCTCATTGTAGCGACCAGAGAGGGAAGGGGGGGGGATAGATCCAGTCTCTGATAGTGTTACGTTATTATGCGAGTGCTCTGATTGATTCTGAAATTGTATATATTTCTATAAATATATATATATATGTGTGTGTGTTTGTGTCCGCATCTGTAGCCTGTTATTGTCTCATTATATCGCACTGTGAATGAATCAAAGTAAATATATAAGTCATCATGAACACATCTGTCCATCAGACAGAGGGCTGCTGTGCCTCCTGTCATCATTAATGGACGTCTCTTTAAAATGACCGCTCAGAGGAGAGGAGTTCTCATTTCTNGCTATTAGCTTAAAACTCGTCAGGCATTAGGAAGGACCACTTCTTCTTCAGGGCAGGGAAGGCTACGCAGTACGCAGGCTAATGTCCCGCAGCGGCTGCCTCTCTGGTGGACTCCGGTACTGCACATTACTCCCGAGACATTTCCAAAACAAAAAAGTTTTTTTTTTTTTTTTGAAGTGAAACATCCGGGGCTTTTCAGAAAACATCCGGGGCTTGAGCCCAAGTAGCCACCCCCTAGCGCCGCCACTGGCAGAAGCGTTGAAGCGGCAACGCACGCCACCGTGTGTAGGGGCCGTAAGAATGGCCTGCTCTACTATTTTAAAACGGAATTGCAGTTTTATTGCTTATGGATTATCAGAACATTTCAAAGGGGACACAGCCACATTGGATATTAACCTATGGATTAACTACATCATCGTTGTTATTGTTTTAATACCATTGAAGACCAGTTTTGACCAGACAAAACCAAGCTAAGCCATGTTAGCGTTGTGGGCTACCTAGCGCCACTTATTTTGATGTACGTTTTTGTTGATAACGTTGCAAGTTTGTATCTTTCAGTGTTGAGGTGGGCACCGTTAGATTTTGTGTCTTTACGATCATAAACGATGTGTTGGATTAGGAGCTAGGATGAGTAATAAGGGAGCTAGAAGGGATTTTCGGTGCAGTAATAGGTTAGCATTTTTTGCTCGGGGCTAATTCAGAGGCTCACTGTTAGCATTGTGTTTTTTTGTTTTTTTTAAAGGAAAAATATCAGTTAAATGAGTTTTTTCCCGTTATATGGATATACAATATTCATAGTTTATTCAATATTAAGGTTCCTTAGACGTTGTTTCCTGCAAATGACGCTATTTTGCCCCGGAACCGGGTCCGTGGGGCTTAAGAGGTTTTAAGGGTATATGCTGTTTTTAGTTAAATAAAACGTTATTATTAGACATGCATTCTTGCACCCAACACCATTACTTATTGTGATGTATATTTATTTTTCTATTGGTAAATATGGCTGACTATCTTGCACAATGTTTGCAAGGAATTGCATGCAAGTAAAACACAGTCACTCACTTTTATTAGCCAAAAATTGAGTGACTGTTGTGGGTTCTCATTTATGCAAAAGACACTGAAATACTTCCATTGTATTTCCACAGGTGTGTCTAATAAAACAGCTGATTGCTCCAGTAATTATTGCAATGCAGTGTAGCAATTAGTAAGGCTATTAGTTACACCTGTGTCTTAGTTTCACTCAACATTTCGCCTCCAGGTCATATGAAAACTAGAATTACCGACTTGAAGTTGAATGCCTCTGCCAACCAGTGTAATTGCAGTTTACATCTATTTATGTTCAAAATGTCACCACTCCTATTAGACATTAGTGTGAAATGTTCTTAATTAGCATATGAATTCCTGGGTTACGGATACAAATAACGTGAATTGAGTTTGAACTTTGAAGTATATAATAATAGAGCATGACATTTGTGTGACGGTGTCAAGTGTGTTAGTTGACCCTTGACTCCCAACCTACATTTTAGTTCTACACAGTATCCTGTGTGACCTCATGTGGGAGTGCAGGCAAGCTATTGATCACCATGAAGGCTTCTCAATTCTCTAATTTCCCCTCTTCTAATCCTATCCTCGACTCCTATCCTCGTGACTTAGTCCCGCCCACAGGAGTTGCGATCCGAGGAGCCGAGGAGGGGAAGCGTGGAGAGAGGAGGGGAAGCAGCAGGCGGTTAGAGAAATGAGAAATCCTCTGCTCTGAGCGGTCATTTTAAAGAGACGTCCGTTAATGATGACAGGAGGCACAGCAGCACTCTGTCTGATGGACAGAACTGTGTTCATGATGACTTATATATTTACTTTTAAGTCATTGACAGTGCGGTATAATGAGACAATAGCAGGCTACAGATGCGGACATATACACACACATATATTTATATAAATATACAATTTCAGAATCAAACAAGTATGAGGGCACTCTCATAATAACGTAACACAATCAGAGGCTGGATATATCCCCCCCTCTCTCTGGTCGCTAAAATGGGGAATTGAAATTACGGGCCAAAAGTTGTATTAAAAGTAAGCATAGGACACCAAACCAACTGAGACCCGTCTGTCCGACGCATCTACGCACTGTACAACACACACACCTACACACTGTAGCCTACCACACACACCTACAGCTCCTAACGCATAATCAGGCTACAGCCGTTGTGTATTTTATTATGTGAAGCACTAAATGGTCTATAATATCCAGGGGGTGCATGCAGAGCTGTCATTGGCTGAGATAAGTCCGGCCGTGCGCCATGCCTCCACGTTCCCGGAAATGCATCTGCGGAGGAACCATCAGTGTATCCTCGGTTATAGCTCCTCCAGAGAGCCTCCTCGATGCTCGGTCCTCAATGTGCATTTAGAGAAATTAAATGTCCTTCAACATGGCGCGCTGAAATCCATTTCCGGGTCACTACCGGAGGACCGATGAGTCGAGGAGGNCGTTCCTTGGAAGAGGCGTAGAGGTGGGTGTTTGTCGTCTGCTGATGGACTTCAATGCAATCCCTCCCCGTCGAGGCAAGCACTGTAATTCTCTCCGGTAGTCCATCAGCAGACGACAAACACCCACCTCTACGCCTCTTCCAAGGAACGAGGGGACCGTGCGGCAGTTTCAGTTCGATTTTTTTTACCCAGTCAACATGTCCGTTAAAGTTTAAATCTTCCGGACAAAATTAGAAATGTGCCGGTGAAAGGTCCTCTTTGTTATTTATTGAGCTTTAAAACAAATGAATAATGACTCTATATAATCATATATAAGAATAAAACACGGAGGACGGAGATCTCTTTTTCTCCCCCTCTTCTGACAGCCCAGCAGCTAAGCCCCGGATCTCCTACAATCCTAAATCCGCCACTGGCTTCTGCCCATTCACTTTGAATGGGGTGACGTCACGATTCGCCGAACTGCATTGTGGGAGCAAAGCGTAGCTTCTCTCGCGGTGCTCGCTGCAAAAGTAGAGCAAAGTTCTACTTTTGCCGCCTCGACGGAGGTGTCAGCCAATCGAATCATATGCCAGTACAAGCTCTAGCCAATCAAACCGCGTGCTTGTGTGTCTGGGGCGGGAGATTCATGAGATTGGTCGAGTTTCAGCCCCCTCCCCCGCCGGCAAGCGACAACGCACTCCGCCGTGTGTAGGGGCCGTTATGCTCTGTAGCTTCATTGAATGCGCGAAGACGCCATCTTTTTTTTTTAACATGAGTGTTTACGGGACGATTTCCCTTCGATTCTATTCGCTCTAACGGTCAGAAAGAGATGTCACATGTCAAAATCGAAGAAGGGGGGCCAGAGATAAGGAAAACCCACCCAAATGGCCCCAGAAGAGGGTTTTTTGTGCTAAATCTGTCTAAAAAGGTCAAATATCACTTGTTTTGCATCAATCTTGATACAGGGTACTTATTATATGTTGTACTTTAGATTCCTAAAGCTTTTAGTCTACCCATCATCCAAGGTTAGTTTTCACTATAAGTAAAAAATATTTTTTGGACGGACACTATCATTTACAGTTTTTTACCATGTCCAATCTGAATTTTCTTTAAAATAAAAAACATCTATATTGATTCTGACTCTTCTACATCCAACTCACAGGTTTATCATTACTTTGAGAAAAAATATTATTAAATTTAACCCTTTTAGAAGGGAAGATATGGTCATTTGTTCTGGGAATATCCTTTTCGAGCCTGCAACCTGAAAAAAAGGCTTGGGGCTTAAGAGGTTTTAAGTGAAACGTAACTTCTGTGTTTTAAGGAAAATGTTGACATTTTGTTTGTTTGTGTTCCGTGCACTTAGCTAACAAGCTTAAGCAGAAGAACAGGCTAACCGTTACATTACTTGACTAAGCGCAACAAAAACGTAGTAGTAAATAAAGTATAGAAAGATAGTTTAAAACACGTAAATCAATTAAACGTACCTTGCTTTCACTCTTGACTGGAGTTGAACTCATACCGTATTACACCCTCCCATTGCTAATTAGCCTTACCACAATTTCCGACTTGCAGTTACCTTCGATACCAGCACCGTCCGTCTGTCACGCCCAACTTTCAAAATAAGAGAATAACAAAATAAAAGCTTTTAAACAAAACAAGCCTCACATGGCATTAAAACAGCCATGTATGGGGGTCATTTATAAATATGATTTAAATCCAATTCTACCAGTTTATTTGATGTCTTCTTTCATTGTATTTTATTGAAGTGTTCTTTATGCATATGCACACACAGTATGGACATTGCACTATATTGGACATGTTGAGCGAAAATGAATAAATAAAGTGCTTAGTGCTTATTTTATTTATAATTGATTATAAAGATATTTTTAGTCCTGGAGGTGTTCTGTCTTCTTCTCTTAAGAACGTATTTTCTTATTTATCTCTACCCACACATTTGTCAACTGTTCTTTCTTTGTCCCATCATCCTTGGTTGCCCAATTTCTCTCTTTCTTTCTCCTCAGCCACATCTCCAGTTGTCCCGCTAAGGCTTATGGTCCGAAGGTAGCTTGAGTTGGCCTCAGAGGGTCACTGTGTGTGAGACTGAAAGAGAACGAGAGTGTGTGTGAATTACACTGTATAGTTTCCACATGTTGGTGTATTGGTGAGGGCCATTTAGCCGTGGATGAAGTATCTGTTTCTAGTACTCCTAATGGCATTATTACAGCAGGTGGCAGGGCCCATTATTAATAGTAAATGACAGAGCCTCTCTCCTAAAGGTCTTAATATTGATCCAGTCTATCCTGAGACTAGTCTTAATGATGATGTTCCTGCATGTCTTTCTCCACAGCACCGTAATCAAGGCCAGACACACATTTACAACCTCTGAGTCACGATAAAGAGAAACAAGCCCACGCTACAAATGAGACTTTAAAATCAAAAGACGGAGGTTATAGGAATTGCCATCCCTATTCCTCGTACAATCCTTCTCCTCCTACAGTGAGCAAATTAATTCCTCTTTTCCCCTCACCTCTCATGCTGATGAGATAAATACTGATGGACAAGAGGAGGTGTGTGTTTTTGTGTATGTGCTGGTTGCTGTTTTGAATGCAGCTATGGAGATGTTTGTCACCCCTGATTGCACTCTACAGCTCAAGCTGCGCTCCTCACACAACGAGCAGGATGCATCTTAATGAGACTGAAAGCAACAGAATGACGGAGAGATGCAGAAGAGGAAGAAGAAAGAGTTGAGTATTGAAACTCTGGAGGAAGGGCAAAGGTTTGTGTGGGCTCAAACACTTTACCCTCTGTTCTATAGCAGTCATTCACACTAATGGACAGAAAATGGAGAGAGATACCAAGGAGACTATACAGAGAGTAATAAGAAACCCATTGGTGTGGGGGCACAGCGGTTAATAACCTGATGGGTTAAAACCAGCAGGGGTGTGTTCCCGGTCAACACAAAGAATAATAATTGTGGCTATGACTGAGAGAAGGCCGCCCTCTGAGCACCATAATGATTTTACACTCCAATGCTTAATTTAACATCAGTGGCCTGATAGTCTAAAGCCTGTCTTTGTCACTACAGGAACTTTTCATGCTGATAAATGCAAACCGAGATGGATTGAACTCAGCTAAACTGTAGTGACACGATTGCTACTTTATTTTCTATAGTAGGCCTATAGAGTGAACTGAAGGAACAGAAATATTTCAAACGGGCCATAACTCACACATCTTAGCAAGTCAGAAGGAAAATTAAAAGCTCTTCACAAAGCGGACATTTAGCTTGACTCATTTCATTCTGACGGTGATCATACTGTACGTCGATCCAAATATTTGTTGTTATGATATTGGAAACAGCTAGTCATAATAAAATGCATATTTGGATCTGACAATGCTGACGAAGTACTGATGTTAGCACTAAAATTGAAGGACTTTGAAGGACTTTCTAAATTATTATTATTATTAGGCTAAAGAGATGCTTTAGTAGCAGCTTTTATAGTTACAGAGCATTAAAGACAGCAATGATAACTTTTAGATGAAATGCTAAAGGTTTAGAACATTACCATATTGATACAAAATACAGTGCCGTCAAATAAACAGCCTCCCCTCTGAAATGTCAGTGCAGTGAAGTGAAGTCTTACTGAGTATTAACTGATTAGACAGCTACTGTCCTCTACTGGTGCGAAGCATCAACTACAGTGATGAAATAATGCTCAATGCAAATGAAGCACTTAAACTCATCAGCTGAGATTTCTCCAGTAAGAGCTTACTGCTGCAAAGAAGATGATTATATCAGCGACGACATTTACTGTAGGTTTATATCCAAACGGTCCAGCAATTACACCTTTATCTTTCATTCACTAATACATTACCACTAAAACCCGTATTATATGCAGAGGTGGAAGAAGTACTCAGATCTTGTACTTTAGTAAAAGTAGAAGTACAAAAGTGTAGGAATACTCTGTTACGTTAAGTAAGTCCTGCAATCAAAATGTTACTCAAGGAAAAGTACAAAATTATTAGTTTCAAAATATACTTAGTACCGAAAGTAAAAGTACTTATTATGCAATTTGGTCAAGAACAATATGTGTATCAAAGCTGGTAAAGGTGCAGCTAGTTTTAATTACTTTGTATGCTGCAGGGCAGCTTGTGAATTTTACTCCAGGTGTAACATAAGTAATATTTAAGTGTTGATTATATTTGATATAATTAATCCTTATCTTTAAAGTAACCAAAGGTCCAAAATAAATGTATTGGAATATCGCTTGATATGAAAGAACATCTTTTACCTCTGAAATACAGAAATACAAAGTAGCATAAAATTGAAATACTCAAGTTCAGTACATGTACCTCAAAATTGTACTTAAGTAAAGTAATTGAGTAAATGTATAGTTACTTCCCATCTCTGATTATATAATGTACAATGAAAAGGTTAGTGCAGGTAAATTAATAAATAATTTCTTCATTTTTTATTGTAGGAATATAAAAACAAAAGGTTGGCACATAGCTTAAAAGCAGCAGACGAATTAGAAGATTGTCACACAGTTGAGTTGTGAATGTATAAACAGGGCTTTAATTCAATAGCGTGCATAGTCCCTCGTGTTTGTACAGTATACAGTTGGCTCCACTCCAAGATATTCAGCTCAGCAATGATGGTGAGCCTCTTTAGAAAGTCATAAAATCACATTGTTGGTAGCCATCCACCAGCTTCAGTTATGCAGCTGGAGCGGCTCCTGACGCCAGCTTTTATAATCTTTCTCATTCAGATCTGAAGCAAAACTATCAGATTAGCGCTGCTGGCTAATCTGCACTATGTCAATGAATGAAAACCATGCGCTGCCTCCTGTGCCGCCACGCCTGACTGAATAAGATATGATTCTGTGAAACAGGGAGGTGGGGGGGCGTTCTTTAGTATAGGGCTGGCTGTTAACTAAATATACACCATACTGTTTAGAAAGCAGACGATATGTCTTATGCTGAAATTGGTTTTTCTGTGTGTTTGCCAGCAGACTAACAATTCTACACACATGCAAACTGAATCCCTTTCTGTTTACACTGATGAGCCAGATGTCCCGCTGATGCATCTCTGGAGTTGAGACATGGTGTCCCTCAGACCGAGGCCAGGGGGAAACGGGCCGGGATCCAAAAACTTTAGATGGGAGGACGATAGCAACTATTTGACAGCGGTGAAATGTAACTAAGTAAATTGATTTCAGTACAAGCTACATGTACTTGAAGTGATTCAGTTTCATGCCGTTTACACTATGCTAGTCCATTACAAGGTCAAATTATTCTAAGTGACACATGAGGGGCTCCCTGTTATATTCTCTATGGGTCGCTTTCTATAACAAATTAAGAACCTTTAATTTATTACATAGTTGCACTTCAGTAAAATGATGAACACAGGAACTTGCCAGGGGTAGACATTAAGGGTAAAATGCCACTGTCCCTCCGGGCCGGTGGAATTGTATTATCACTGCCCCCACCATTGTAACCACAGGCCCGGAGCATTCGTCCAAAAAAAATCGACTTATAATGACAAAAATTAACACATTTGTTGCAATAGTAATTTATGCACTAACTACATTACTACTTGTACTACAACATTTGAATCATCAGTTCTTCCTCATTTTCCTCAATTGTTCATATTTGGTTTATTAAAATAATGATATTGTGGTCATTGTTAAAAAATGTCTGCTATTATTATGAGTATTATTATTTGTATAATGCGCTTTCTGCCTTCCTGTCATTAGGAGTTAGAAATGTAATGGCTATGTAATAGATTAGATTAGAACCTTCATTATCCTAAACTACTGGGACATTTCCCTATAGCCAATACCTTTATATGTTCTACTCTTCACTTACTTGTCAGCATAGGTCGGCATTGATTGATTGACAGAAGACCTTGTTTATATTAGCATCATAAAACCAGGAAGTAAGCTGCTGGTTCCCTCGACAAAATGCATTGGGATTTCTCCACAGGGTTTTGGAAAATAGCTGGAAATAAGGTCTGTGGGAAACAAACCTGTTTGATAAATGCACAATAAATGCACGTTTTGTTCAGCCGGATAATCTCCACGTTTTGTTGCCCTACTTTTATAATTTTCGAATCATAAATCTAATCGATAGATTATAAAAGGGTTTTAGGACGCGTCACTGCACCTCTTAGCCAACTCCATCGATCAAGCTGGCTGAAACGTTCTCTCCCTCTTCTTCTCATGCTTCCTGACACTCTCCTTTAACTCCTCCGGTGACTTTCTTTTATTTG
>NW_011336775.1:0-61545 GCF_000735185.1 Notothenia coriiceps | reverse complement strand
AGTGTTATTATTTTGTATAATACCCTCCTGCTTCCTGTCATCAGGAGTGAGACATAATGGCTCTGTAACAGATTAGAACCTTCATTCTCCTAACCTGCTGGGACATTTCCCTGAAGCCAATATACCTTTATATGTTCTACTCTTCACTTACTTGTCAGCATAGGTCGGCATTGATGTACAGAGTCAACAGAAGACCTTTATATTGGCATCGTATTGAAGCCAACTCCATCGATCAAGCTGGCTGAAACTTTCTCTCCCTCTTCTTCTCATACTCCCTGTCACTCTCCTTTAACTCTTCCGGTGACTTTCTTTTATTTGAAGATTGTTTTTTGCCCGGCGCTTGGCCGGTTACCGCTGCCGGTATTAAAAACATTTAGGCGAATGGTTAGGTGGCGCGATAGTCTGTAGTGAAGAAGGAGCGCGCTGCCGCTCACGGGAGCCTGCTCGCGCTGCGCTCCGCAGCAAACAGCTGTTTGCTTTTCACCCAACAACGACAACCGCCGCACGAAACGCTATGTTGTAGCGTTAATAAACGAAACAATTTAACTAAATTGCTAGTCAAAATACCAATACCACAGGACCATTTTTTTTTTTTAAAGCAATATTTTTAGTGGCCCGAGCGGGCAAGTGGAAAGTACGTTATGCTGGCCCGGGGTGTCTAAATAGTGCTTCCGGGCCAGCGGGCCATTTATAATGTCGAGAGCCCTGCTTGCAATGGTGTATTTTTGGGCTGAGGTATTGCTACTTCACTTTCTGTATTTCAGTAAAAGTTTGATTTATTATACAGCTCAGAGGTTGTTGTAGCAGAGAACATTATCTCCTTCTCATTTACAATAAATAAAAATGTTCCAAAAAAGTACATAATCATATTCAGGGCATGGACTGAGGCACAGTAAACACTGTTTGTTTTACAAAGCAGAAGTGCCTGAACTTGATTACATGACCTGCTTTAAAAAACGTTATCAATTACCTCAGAATAAGGATACACCAAGTGGTCAGAGGTGTAAAAACAAACAAACACGTTCACACACATGAGTGGTTTATACAAATATTGTATGTCTATAAACAACTGTGAACAAAAATCCTAATTGTATCCAAAGTGCCAAAAGGTAGATGCCAAACTCAGCACCACCCAAAGTGTATTTCTGAATTGAGTTATGTATGTGGTGTAAGCAGATGAACACCAAATATATTTTAGAGCTTTGTTCCATTTAAAACTTTAATTGATTGACCAATTATATGTGATAAACTTTTGGCCAGTTAAACAACTGATATAATTTTACACAGAGACAGAACCATTTTCTTATTGTTCGCATAATAAGCCAAATGCACACCCACAGAGAACCACACACACACAAACACAAACACACACACACACACACACACACACATCATGAATAATCATAAGAATATGGTGTTTATCTCATCCTGATAAACTGCTTTTCATGGCAACATCCTACTTGTGTGAAATACTTTCCATCTCACACGCTGCACGTATAGTCATAGCCATTGCCATGGTGATCCATCAGTGAAAGGTCTGTGCTGTTATTCTGGAAAATCCCTCAAACCTGAGTGTTTTCTTTAGAATTATGAAAACTACAGCTATTGCTGGGGCCAAAAGCTCCATTTGATCATACGCCACTATTAATAAAATAAGTAACTGTATCAGACATTTCACAACATCATAGATGGAAGAAACTTTGATCCTATTACAGCGGAAGGATTGCAACATGTTTTGACAAAACCTCCTTCAAGTCATGTCTAATACAGTGTTTTTATCTACATTTCCCAAACACATGCAGCAGCACAGTCCCCTGCAGTGTGTCCATGGTGAGGAGAATTACATTGACCTAATTCACTTAACTGGACCAGTTAGATATTTGGACAT
Organism: Notothenia coriiceps; assembly: GCF_000735185.1. Taxonomy (NCBI): domain Eukaryota; kingdom Metazoa; phylum Chordata; class Actinopteri; order Perciformes; family Nototheniidae; genus Notothenia; species Notothenia coriiceps. Next base: position 59,657 of record NW_011336775.1, on the reverse strand, counting down.
TGGCTGGCTCAGCTTGAGTTTGATCCTCTCAGCAGAGCTCCAGCAGCTTCTAGCCTCAATAAAACCATCCTGCGTCTCTGACAGAACTCATCTCTTGGTGAGTTATTAATACCAACAGAGCAGACAGGATGTTATGCACTGATTCTTCAAGCTTCTCATCAACAAAGCGACAAGAGAGGAGAAGAAGGTCGCCTTCTCTGCCTCTGCTCCATCTGTCCCTCCATACTGTACCCACGTTAAGAGGACTGGCAGGACTCGGACAGCTGAGTCAGAAAACTTGACAACCTCAAACTATTCTCAAAAGTATATCCTTGAAACTATGTGCTCCCATTGACTATAGCTTAACTCCCCCACTATCAACGGTTATACGATATCTGAACTGTCAGTAACTAAGCATGAAAAGGCCTGTCAAGATGAATACTTTGTGCATGCAAATATTAATCAGAATAGATTAAGCTGCTAACGTTCACATGTACACTAACTAAATACAACGTCTACCTATACAGACATACTCTACTTTCAAAGGGAAAGGTCTGTTTTTAGCAAACAGCTATATTCTGCAAATTATTTAGTCAAAGCTTTTGCTAACCAACTCCCTAAAAAATCTTCGTTAGAAAACTTTACATTGCCAAACTTATTAAATATTCTTTCTCCAATTATTTCCTATTTAAAGTTTATTTTACAAATCAATTCTCAGTCTAGCATTAAAGTTTAGCATTATATAATGCGCTCTGCCAACACTAAGACCCTGTAAAAAAAAAAAGAAGAGAATGTTGAAAGGTTAAAAAGTCCACTGAAGACATTGTCTGCATTTTAGAATTTGCATTAGCACAATTTTGCTAGCTACTGCTGAAGAATCTGCTGGCAACATTGATGGTCATTAGTGATGAGGCCTTTTTCTGTCTGGAATCAGAGACCCGTTGTTTTATGAATTACAATTACATTTGAGAGGTTTATCTGCCACCATTATCAGTGTAAACTGGAAGGATGAAGTGTGTATGTTTCTGTGTACTGGTATGCAGTATTTGGAAGAATGAAAAAACCAGAGTCAAAGTCTATGTATGCATACACAAGGAGATTATTCTCTGTTGTTGCCAAAGAAACTGTCTACTGTCAATGGGATGTAAATGAAGTTACAGCCTGGCCTGCCCTGTACAGGCTGTGGCCGAGGGCCGCTGCACAGTGTGACAGAGGCTTGCTGTGCTCCACTTTTGATGTTTAAGGGCGTGTTAACATTTTAAATAAATGTTGTTGTTCCTCAGAAAACACAGCATATTGTTATCATAACTCATGTAGAGAAAATCTCCCGGGGTCTTCCTCCTCCACACTCTTCACAGAGAGGAAAAAAACACAATTTGAAAAAAAATTAATTAATTTCACACCGGCAATATCAGCCAACAGTGACATGTTTCTGGCTTTAAGACTGCTTTTTTATCTGAAGCTAAGTAGGTAGGAGAAATATTATTTTTTGATATTGAATTTATTCATATGTAAATCAGAACATTATTTTGGATGCAGCCTTGGATGATGGCTCTAATACAATTTGAATGAAAAATATGAGAAAGATTAAAAATAGCTGACACTAATATTATTTATATCTCAGTATTTGAACCAGCTTTTTATCACCAAGATGAATGTCACTTAAAGAGAGCCGGGCTATTTAAAGGTGGATTACATATTTAATTTGAATATATATATTTAAACTTTTTTCCCAAAAAACTGAGAATATATATAATTGATAAGCAGCACTGGAAAATAACTTTAAAAGGTAGGGTTTGAAACTACGATTCCGAAAAAAATCTGCCCCTTCCTTCAGACTTCCTTACAGAGCCCCTCCTCCAACACACACGAACGCGCACATGACCAATGAGGGCACGAGATAAGTTTGTGCACAGATGGTAGGCTGACAGGCAGGTAGGCCATCCAGTTATTTTAGCCGCGTGCTTTTACTCCGCCACGGCTTCCACAGATGAAATGTTTTAATGTATTTATTGTCAAAGCATTTAATGTATTCATTGCTATCGAGGTGTTAAGAGCATTCCATGGAATATAACAAAGAGTGTTTCTGAAGTGAATTACCTACCCCACATGTAACTAAATACAAATGATGAAACTGTTCAAACACAATGTCTTTTAAACAGAAAGACAAAGAAAACCCTTTGACTATTTGTCCATTTCAAGTCAGCATGACAAGTTGGGACAGTAAAGACACATCATGACTATAAAACTAAAAATGAAGGATCTTCTGAAAAGAATGTGAAAAAAAATCACAGGATGTAATTTTCTCTGTTTTTCAAAGTGTGCTTTCTCACACCTTCAACATACTCCTCTTTTAAACTCCACCTCTCTTTCACACACACACATTAACACTTCTCTCCTCTCCATACTGCTCTAACACCTCTCAACGGTCTGATCTTCATGGCACTTTTAGAAATCTGCCTCACTGAGCTGAGCAGCCGTTCGCACTTCTCTCCTGCTCGTTGCTGATGGGGGGATGAACACGGGCGAGAGATTCTCATCAGACAATTAAATCCAGATAGATACAGCGAGTCACTCATTTGCAAACCGGCATTCAAAAGAAAATGCATGTTTAGTTATTTAAATAAAAAATCCAGTTGGATGTATTCTTATCATGTTTAATAAGTAACATGTAGCCTAATGTTTAAGTGCACTTGATCATCATTGAACCATCACTGTGCAATTGTGATTGTAATATTTTGGGAAGCCATTTTTCTTTAGACCCATTGCAGTCAGTGGTTAGATGAGGAGGTTTAAACTTTGGTTTGTAAGTATATAGCCTAGTGTTCATTAGATCCTCGGATAGTTCCAACCCAAGACTAATCTTTTGTTTCTGTTGAGAAGTTTATAGAATACATTTGCGAAAGCAACACTTGTTTCACTCATCATACTTTTGCTTTGACCAACAATTTCTGCATTTATATTGAAATGTTGCTCGATACCTCATTCACACCAACGGTATTTCAGGGCCGGTTCGGAGCTGGAACTTGAAAAGCACCGGGTTTTCCTGTTCACACCGCAGCGGAGCAGCCTCGTAGCTCCGGAATCCGGTTCATTTCGAGCACCAAAAAATTGTCCGGCCAGAGCAAAAGCACCACATACGTCACGCTTACGTCGAGGCGGGGGCAGGGGCAGTGTGCGGGATCAACTCCTGAACAACAACAAAAAGCCGGCGTTTTATCCAGTTTGTACACAACGATGGAGAAACTTAACAAGCAGCAGTGGTCCACTGAAGAGACCAGCTACCTACTGGGAATCTGGTCTTCCGAAGAGGTACAGAGGAAGCTGGAGCACAATCGGCCATTGTTGTTGTTGTCGGTGTCAGCTGTGAGGGGTTTCTGCACGGTTTGGCTTTATGAAGCAGGCACGCAAACGGTTACGTCATGACGCAAACAATGACGCAAGGACGCAGCACCAGTCGGACTCTGGGCAGTGTGAAAAGAGCCGGAGTTAAACCGAAGAACCGGTTCTGAACCTGAAAAGCTCTAGCATGGAGCTTGAACCGGAGTTGCGTTGGTGTGAATGAGGTATCAGGTGTATTTACATTACATTACATTACATTGCATTTAGCTGACGGTTTTATCCAAAGCGACTTACAATACGTGCATTCTGTATTCGTGCAATACGTGCATGTCTGTATTCGTCAGACCATGGTACAACATTTTGTACATGTAGAAATCTAGCCTACATACAAAAAGTCCTCTAAGCCATCTGACTATACCATATCATGCTTTGGAGGCAGGCGATGCCAAACTCTCAACAGTAATATATAGCAGAAGATGTCATTAGTACATTTGGAAGGTGACATGATACATCCTCAAAACAACTCACACCTGCATGTCGTTATGTAAAGGTACATTTGCCAACATAGGACTAGTGAAAAGGATACCGCCTGTGTTCATGTGCATACTATTTTCTTACTTATAAAAACCTCCATATGTCCCGCTGTTACATGAGTACAGCAGATTCTTTCTAGCAAAAGGTTTATAATATTCCCACAAACCGTGTTTCTTTCTATGTATTTCATGTGCAGATGAAACGTTGAGTGAGAGGAAGTCAGGGCACAGTCAGGCTGTGAGCTCGCTCTCGAGGTCCATCAGGCCTCGCTGTCACTGCTGTGCTCCCTCAGGGGCAGAAGGGGGGTTTCTACCAAGTCTGTTAAAATGTGGAAGTGTGTGCATATTCGCATGGGCAGTCAAACACGATTGTGTTCCCAGACAGGACATCCGTCTTTGATTTTGGCTGTGTGTGGCCTCTGAGGAGAGTGACTGGACTGCTTCTACAGGATTCCTCAGTGAGTGTGTCAGCAATTGTCTGCAAGCCTACTGCCTTAAACAAACTTGTATGTAAGCTAAATGGTAAAAGAGACAGAGAAAAAAATATATAATAAAGTGAAGAAGAAAACAAGCAATGCAGAGGCAATGCTCAAGGACATTTTTACAGTAGAAAAGACCATATTCAGCTGGATAAGAGTGTGAGGCTCAATAAACAGATTCATGTTTAAATGGATAAGAGAGGGAGCGAGAGGATAGACCGGTCTGAGATACACACACATTAGAATTTAACCCCTCACACATCCTAGGACGGTACTCTTCCACTGTCAGCAGCTCTAACTCAACAATCAATCACATTGACCCAACCCAGGGAAACACTGAGATTGAGAGCGAGCAGTCAGGCGAAGAGTGTGAAGAGAAATCCTCTGTGAGCAAACTCGGCAATGTCCAAAAATAAAATAGACTAGTTTGATTTTTGCTTTACCCATGTCCCAGAAAGAAGCCACTATGCTCATTTCATGGCCCGTTTAGCCACTTATGAGGACTTGTACTGAGCCTCAGAGGGTGTGATGATAACCATCTCCTCTGCTCTTCCTTCAATCCAATGTTCTAGGCGTGTAGAGACCATGTCTGCTTGCACACTGGCTGACAGAAGCAGGTCACTCAGTCATCACTCGTGCCATAAATCCACTGCTGCTCAGAAACATTCAGCATCCAGCTTCAGAGGCCCCAATAACCACTGCACCGGCTGACAATAACAAAACACTCAAAAGCTCTCAAAGCATGACTGACACAATCATTTTTCCACTTCTGAACTCGGGAACATTTCATAAACAAAATAGGCCATGTGTGTGTAGGCTAGCTGTGTGTGAAATTTAGGAGGCGGGGTTAGAGCAAAGCATGTTGACTACAGAGCTGATCAACATGAAAACGGGCTCGACATTAATTAGGCCACACAGGTTTAATTTTTCATCAGTGCGTAATTATAATTCATGTTAGGGACATAGTGGGGGCTGACATCCAGCAGACTGTCTGTCTGCTGTCAAAGAGAAAAGACATTCCATCCACGGCGCAGGCCTGTTTGGTGAAACGAGCCTCGACCAAAACATGGAGAAAACCGCAAACTGAGGCATGACGCCTAAACAGACACACCCCCCTCCGGGCTGTGGCATCGAACCAGCGGCAATGTGATAAACAAACCGCGGCTGCACAGTCCCGCCTGCCATAACCATTATAGTTAGTGATCCTAGTGGACTGTACACATCATTACGGCGCGTAATTACATTTCACCAACAACCAGGCCCAAGCATGTGTCTGTGCTTTGTCCACACGGCTTTTCCCTTTAGTGCAGACTGACTGCACTTAGACATCTTAATCTAACCAGTGACACACAAACACACCACCTCATACACACACACACACCTTCCGCCTCCTTATTCATGTGTGCTGCTAGTCCCTCTCATGTGCACAACGTATCTCACCTTGCTTGACACATTTGAGGCGGACCGGGTCTTTGCAGTGTTTAATCACGGCCAGCACGTCCCGGGTGGTGAGCCCGGCCACCGGCATGTTGTTGACCTCCAGCAGAAGCTCATCCTGGGCCAGTTTTCCGCTCTGGATCAGTCCCTTCCCCTGCTTCACCTCGCCGAAGTAGGGGAACTGGCCGATCTCCGCGCCCCCCTTCAGCTCGAACCCCAGCTCCCCTTCCTTCCCCCGGGTTACTACAGCTTCGTGGACTTTGTTGGTCCAGTGGTTTTTCTTCTTGAGGCTCTTAGACATCGTTAGGGCGAGTAAATCACCGCGGGCTGGCCCATACAAACGCCTCCTACCGTCTCATCCCTGCCTTTGTGCGACCGGCTGCAGCTTCACAGCGCCCGTGGCTCCATCATCACCGGTGCACGCCACGCGTAGTGTCCGCTCGGCGAGCCGCACAGTCGGGCAGAGAGCTGCAGTACAGCACGGCGGCGGAGGAAACAATTCTTACTCTCAGACACACAGACGCAAGAGACAGATACTGCCGGATGACCCGGATGTGAAGCCTGAAGGAGGGGAGAGATGAATGGTTCTGGTTCGGCGTAAAATGATGGAGAGGAGGGGAAATAATACAGGAGGCGCTTCACTCCCACTACACTGCCAGAGGCGCTTCCTCAGGCTTACTGTGATCACACACAGGCGGAGACATCTGGGAGGAGGAACCGTTTACATACATTAGGCTGCAGTGCATATCTCACTCTGTATGGTTCACCTGCAAACATGCTTCGTGAATTTGAAAAACTACATTATTTTAACAATACTTCTTGTTCTTCCAGTTCTTATGTTAGATTATCATCTTTTGACATACAATGTTATAATGTAATATAATACTCTTTTATTTTATTTACAGAAAGCAGATAGGCCTACTTAATGAGAGTAGCCTATAACTTTTCTGATAATACAAAGTATGAAAAACAGGTCTTCATATAGCTTTAAAAAGTATTCTAACCATGCAGGGCCACTTTGTGTCCAAATGCCTGTTTGTTCGACTTTACTTAGGCACAAACTCAAATAATATAGGAGCCTTAAGGCAACGTCTACATTACAACATAATTTTTAAGACCCATCTTGTAGAGGTGTGGTGCTTACATGGTGTATTCTTCTTCATAAATGTTTGTACAATATTATTTATGAAGAACAACAGACCTGCATGAAGTTTAACCTCCTGCATGAAATTCAAACGTGCTTCATGCCAATCAAGCCACACCTCTTCAGTCTTTATTTAGAGCTCAACATATATAGGACACATTAGCCTACTTCCTGTGTTGGTACATCAAATGTAAATACGTTGTTTTTGTCATCTTTTGTGGATTGCACTAGTGATGAGCATGGCTGCAAGTCGGGTTAGGATACAAAACTTGGTTAGGATTTGGAAAATATCAATATTTGGGTTAAAATGTATATGTGTTATGTAACTTGCATATTGATGTTGGTCAAGTGCATTACATGTAGGTTAAAAATATATCAGAGGTGATTTTAGCTTCATCCTTACTTGAACTTTGTCTTTCTTTTTACTACTGTATCACCTGACTTCCTTAGAGGCATCCTGCGCGTCCTGCCTAACATAACGTGGGTTATTTACTAATTATAGTCCATTACCTTTTGGTAACAGTAAATGATATCAGCCTCCCGAAAGAGTGGGGGGAATGGGGGGTCAATAGGGGGCCACAGCACATTTTTGCCCTGGGGCCGTGCACGACAGCTCCTGAAATTCTAATGGATGACTCAGCCTCACTCCTCTGGGGTCACGGATCACTGGTCTGTTACAAATGCAAGAGGGGAGTACTGCAATTCTTCAACATTTTATAGGTTAACCATATCGGCAGCAAGTTAAGAAATTATGCATGAAGAGTTGAAATGTGAAAAACAAAGCAATATCTGCATTTCTAGTTGTAAATTCTCCCTTTTTAAGGTGGTCACCCGTTACATAATTGCTTTTACGACATAAATATAAGTCCGCCAGGAGAGGACAAATCCTTTTGTTGCTATTACTTTTTAATGGCTGCATGACTTTCTGAAGCAGGTGAAGTAAAGTTTCATTCAATATTTAACACTTAGTTCAAGAGCTACTCCAATCTACTGAGGATGACAGTCCCTCTATACTGCCACTCTACTGCCTCTGTGAGTATGAGTGAGTTTGTGTGTGTGTGTGTGTGTGTGTGTGTGTGTGTGTGTGTGTGTGTGTGTGTGTTTCGAGGACACGCATGTGCTTTTGTAATGTGAGTATCCTCCCTACAAAACAACATCACAGTACACAACCCCCTGTGCATTTGCAACCAGTAAATAATCTATGAAAGCAGCTGATTCTTTTTCACTGTCACTTTACTTACTTCAGTGTCTTTTTGGCATTTAGGTCAAACTCTACGTTCTGGTCACTCTCACAGTAGATGTATTTGACACTAATATTAGGCAAGTGATGACGCAAACTAGATGCTTATTAAAGACTAGCCACCATAGGGGAGAAACATTAACAGTATAATCCAGAAAACTGGCTGGATTAACAGATTATACCCCCGGAGGAGAAACAAATCCCTGTTTTGCATTATTTGTGCCTCTTCTGGTAGATGTCAGAACTGCAGCTTCGAAAGGCCTTTAGCCTGGATTGAGATGTAGTTCAGATTTCAGGGATTTTGTACTGTGGACTCAGGGATTTGCATGTTTTCACTCCAACAGAAGCTCATTTAAATAACTGCTGTACTAAATCGTATGGTACAAATCAGATGATGCTTCCTTTTGAAAAGATGGCACCTTGTGGGGTTTTTTTGTAACACAAATAGTATTTTTAGGTGTACAGGAGACTATATTCATGTTTTATGCTCATCTATCTATATTTGGATCAGAGTATTTCACTATTTTGGACCTTCCTTTGTGATAGAAGAACAAAAGGAGAAGCCATCAGCTGTCAAAGCTTTGAGCTGGAGCGTCTACATTTGGAGCCACTTCAAGCAACTTGTCACCACTCTGAGATTTTCTCTTGGCAGAATATAGTACAGCAGGAGCTCTTAGTGTCTGTGTGGAAACTCACATGTGGACACAGCCTCAGTGTTAGGAGGAGGTGTGCTTACATTGGCTCCTAAAAGCATTGTAATGAAATCCTCTGGTCTGGGTGTCAGTGTAGTGTGTGATGGCTTGTGGGAGAGAAATAGCTTTGAAAACAAAACATGCTTTATCTGGTATTTTTCTCTAAAAGTCTAATAACTCCATCAAATCTTTCACTTTCTGCCAGAACTATAATGATACAAATACAACTGTTGTATTAGGATTGAGGCATCCGTAGAGGCTTCCTCATACTGTCTGCAAATATATTTTATATGCACACTGGGTGGGAGAGAGGGATAAAAGAAAAATATATTACTTTATATCATCATTATAGACAGAAAGTAATGAGCCTCCTAAAGCAGACTGCCAACAACAGAAGGCTAAAATACAATAACACGAGGCAGTCTGCGCACTCAGAGGGGGAATTTCAATAGAGCTTATATGGATTTAGCACACCGCCTCCCTCATTGACTCGAGACTCGTGCATTTGCTTTTAGGAAAGAAAATGCACACTAAGTTGTTTTCATTGCTCGGCAAACGAGTAGTCGGTAGTGGGGTCACCTTCACACAGACACTTAAAGTCTTTCAACACTTTCTCCTACTATCTTTGTCGTCTTTATTTATCCACAGATGTGCAAGGCCTGGAAAATAGAAATCAGACTGCAGACAAACATTTTAACTATCAGCTAATGTCTACTGAGACAGTAAACATGTTTGGAGGAAACATTTTTAACTTTAAAATGTAATATACAGCTCAGTGGCAGGCAGCAATGAGAAAAACACACACACACACACACACACACAGCAAATGAGTTAATTAGATTGAATGGCTTTAGGGAATTGGCAACTAAATCACGTTGGCTTTTCCTCCATGCTCACAATGAGATTTAATTATGTAGTGAAACTTGTGATGGCAGAGTACACCTGTAAGAGGTTGAGACTGACTCCAAACCACACAGACTTCCTTGCCAGAGCCAGAAGGAACAATAAGCTAACATGAGTTGATATTAACTTATCAAAAACATATTTATCATTGTTGGCGGATAGTACAGAAATGCAGAAGATGTGTTTGAGAACATTGAGAGATACTGATGGCATTATTTCCTTCACCAAAGATGATCTGAAGTCTTTACAGCTCATTCACCTTCTCCTAACCCAACAACGTATAAGTACATTTTAAAGGAATTATGTTTAATGGCCTTCCAAGGGTAAAGAAAATGAATACCTCTCATGATTGTCCTGCAAACAAAGTGCTCCCAACCAGCAGCTGTTTAGCTTAGCTAAACGACACATTAGTAACATAGGATACCAGTTAGCCTGACTGTTACCAAATATTCCTACCTTCCTATTTTTTTTTTTAATGCAGAGAAAGGGTGTAGCATGGACTGAGGAAGAGACAAGTGGCCTATCAGTCAGGTTAGAGTCTCGCCTACATGGACACATTATCCTCGTATAAAAATTCATGACTTCCCTCAACACATAGCTTAAAAATTCTATCTCTTCTAGTCTCTGATGATAACCCTTTCAAGTGTCAAATATGGAGCCTATTGGTCTACATATCCAATAAAGGAGCTGGTTAATAAAAAGTTTTCAAAGAGCTGCTTTAGACTAGATATATATTTGGAGAGGATTCCTTTTGCTTTGACTCCCTGGTCAGCAGCAGTCTGCCTCGATGTTCTGTTTGATCACAATCATTAACATCATCTTCTCTTCTCTTTCCTCAACTACACCTTGGTTTTGAAGAAGCTTCATATCCATACGCTTTGATCTCCCTGGGAGAGCTTTAGGGATTAATTTAATGACTCTGCAGTTAGCTTTTAAATCACACAATGCCTCCCAAAATAGTGTCCTCTCGGCTAATGCCTAATCATTGTGCTTGAGCAGTGATAGTTTAGCTAAGTCTGTGAGACAGCACTCAGCCTTGACACTGCTTTGACCCATTTGCAGTACGCTAGTTGCCATAATCTTGGTGTATGTGGAACATATAAAATAAAGAGATGGCTGGAAAAGGACAGTTGTTCTGATAATCCTTTCACTATCTCAAAACTAATTCCTGTAACGGGTGATCGGCTCATGAATATTGGAGAGGATTCTGGGCCACATTTTTTGCTTTAAATCACGACAGCTTGGAAGAAAATCACTATCTCATTCTGGTTCAGGATTAATTTGTCCTTCTAATCTTGGGGCGTTTCCAATGAGATTTCCTATAAAAGACCAATACATCTTTGTCAGGAACAATCTGTGTTAATTATATTAAAACTGGCGATTCGATTTTCCTCAGTTGTCTCCTTTATGAGCATCTAGCATGCAGTTACACACTGTGGCCTTTAGATGGAACTATATACTGTTGAACTCGACGTTTAATGCTACTCAGTTTTAAATTACGTCTCTCTCAACTAAAATAATATGTTGAACCTACGCTTGGCAGTTTATTTTATGTGCGGTTTTAGGCTGCTTTATTAGTCATCTGCTGAAGAAGAAACATTTATCTGTGCATGACTACGAGGACACAAACAATAACAAATGCACTTTCCAGTCAAGAAAATCGTCTAATGACCAGAAGTTAAACCTTTTGGGGAAACGTCTTTTTAAATGGATTCTAAAGTCTGCCAAAACTGTCTTTTGATTACAGAATGTATAAGTTGTTAATTTAAATTATTTATCCAAATAACATATCAGACAAATTATTAATCAGAGCAGAGTACTTTGGTTAGTCTTGGTCTAGAGGGGAGTGTACAGCAACATCAACTTGTCCAAAAATCAATGTAGTTACATGTTTTAACTTTGTTAGCTGTCTGCTCTATCATAATACTTCTGTGATTTTCACTTATAACAATCAAAATACAATTTTAACAGTGATGTTATAGTAGGTAACTTGTTCTAGGACTGGAACTTATTAACCAGACAATCATTTTGTCCATAAAAAAAAGAACATACTAGTGAAAATTAACATTAACAAAATTATACAAACCCCCGCAAATGCTGATATCGGAAAGGCTACAGTGAATGTTTGCCATATGTATGTATACATTGGCATTTAATTGATCAACACAAACCTAAATCAACACCAGTAAAATGTTTTCCTGTAAGAGAATTCCCAGATTCACCCAAAAAACGACAGGAGCGATGTTTGTTTGTTGCATAAGTTGCCTTGGTTTTACCACAGCAGCTCTTTTATTAGCAAAATCATGGAGATTAGTCCACTAATGTGCCCATCCAATGGAAACGGAGGGTTGGGGGTCTAGGGGGATATGTAACTTGAGACCATCACACATCATGATCAATAACAGTGCACCCAGCAACGTGTCCGCCTGGGCACTGAACACAGATCTAAATATGGTCCTACTTTCTGCTACAAGGCCGCCATTGGCATCCTCTTTTCAAAGCTTCTCTTTGCTTCGTGATTCAATCGGGAATGTTACAGTTTGTACCGGCGCAGCGACACCGTGCATTAGTTAATTACAGAGTAGCTTCTTTTTGGTCGCTTAGAAAAATACAACTTTGAAAGAGGATGACAAGTAGAGGAATAAAGTCCCTTTGTTTTTATATTGTGCACACATTCACTCACTCACTCAATCACTCACGCAGGCTTTTGGCCTCAATCAGAACGAAGCTCTCACTCGCAGCACACATGCTTACAACACACATCTGAAAGGTTTACACACACTCACAGTATGTCAGAGTCAGAGTGAATTGGTCTACAGAGTGACTTGGTCTTGCTTTGTTTGTCCAAGGAGGCAAAAAATGATGCGACAATGAAATAATGAGAAAAAAAGAGATAATATTGACGCGGGGTGAAGGGGCTGCTTGATAAGAGTTCAATGGTAACATCTACATAAGCCTAACATCTATCTCTACAAAAAGAAAACACTGCAACTAAGGCATGCAAGGCACAAGGACCTACAAACAAAAGACAAAAAAAGTGTTCATTCATGGACAAAAACATGTCAAGGCCCCCCTTATATAAAAATTTAAAATAATGATAATAAGGTAAAACAAGCACATTTTAAAACCTGTGAAAAATCCCCGGCCATAGACAATTATACAAATATTTTACACAAAATGTTTTCTACACACCGTCTTTAAAACTTTTAGAGATGAACATAAGTTAATAAGAGGTTAAAAGCAACATTCTCAGCAGGGTCCATGAAGTTCCCTCCAGTCAGAGTCCCCTTGAATAAAATCACTCGCCAAGCCGGCCGCCACGCTGCCTGAACACAAAGTAAACAAAGAACCAGTGATTAGAGGAGAAAAATGTGACGACAGCACCTGAATAACCTTGAAGCTGCACGCGTTACCTAGAAAAGGCCACAATCCTTCAGGTTGTTCTTGATGATGACATCAGTGACGGCATCAAACACAAACTGCACATTCTTGGTGTCGGTGGCACAGGTGAAGTGGGTGTAGATCTCCTTGGTGTCCTTTCTCTTGTTCAGGTCCTCAAACTGACACTGGATGTAAGCGGCTGCCTCCTCGTAGGTGTTGGAGCCTGAAAGCAAGGGCGGACAAAGACAAATAGGAGATAAAAAGAGAGAAACGAGGACAATTATCAAATTTAATGAAAAACATTAATAGAAATATTGCATATAAACCACAAGTTTGAATGAATGACCATTGTAGTATGTTCTCAAGCTTTTAATTTAGAGCTCTGGCTTCAATATTGTAGTTTTTACCATTTTCCACTAGATTGAGCCATTTTGTCATGTTTGACGTTTGGGCGAAGTACATGCTGTGTACTTGGTCTCCACTAGGGGCATTGCTGCTGTATCATGTGTTTGATCAATGTTGTTTTTCAAATTAAGAGAAACCATTCTGTTTCTTGAAATTATTTTTTAAATAACTAAAATTGGCATTATCATTGAAAAAACAGGTCTTTGAAAGTCTGGAAATGACTATTTGCTGTAATGATGGTTTGGAGTTGGTTGAAGGTAAAATGCATATATCATTTTAATACATTTCTGACCTCATTTCTTTGTCCTCTCTGGACCGAAAAAATACTTTTTCAAAGTAGGGCACAAAGTTTAATTCTGGTTGATTGGCAGTTCGACCTGTGAGCGGCAGAGTCGCCTGACTGATACTCATCTAACAGATCTGTTACTAGGAAGTCACTCAAGGTAAAGTTTGGAAGCTTATTCTGCATTTAAAAATGGAACGCTTAAACTGAATCACATGGTGGGTCTGATGGTTGAGCTATCAACATCTTAGCTTAAAAAACAAACATTGTTCTTGACAGTTTTCACTGGGGTCAAACAAGGTAGATTCTGAAGGCAGACCTTGTTTTAGCCTTTAATCAAACAATTTGTTAGCTTTGGGTTTTGATAAATCTGTGTAATCTAAATATCAATACTCATTGGTGACAAAGACACATTGTGTAAACATAAAGCAGCCCACACAGTTCAAGAGCAGAACAGAAAAGAGAGAGAAAGCCTCTGTAGAGACAGCCACACCTTTGAGCGGCTACAAGAGCTCGGTGGTGTTTAAAAACAGATGAATCAATGCAGGAAAGCCTTCTCTCAACCTTTTCAGGGTTTTAAAAGCAAACATAGTTTTTAAACCCCAATTTCTAGAATGATATGTTTTTATTTAGCGTCAGTTAATGATTATGATGTGACAGTTAAATTATGATGGCATAAGTTTGTAGCAAAATTATATACTACATGTTGCCTTTTGAGTCAACTCATCGGGGGCTTTAAGAACTGAATAACACAAAATATATTTTAGACAACCTCACTTCATTCCTAAAACCTTTCAAGGTCTTAAGTTTGACATGACTGAGACATGTTTATGATTTTAAGAACTGCAGACCACCTCACTAATAAACTCTATGCTGTCACTTTAAATGTAAGATTATTCCTGGCTAGACTAATAGTGTATGTGTGACACTAACATATACAGTATCTGCATTCACAACACACCTGCTCTGCGCGTGTGTGTGTGTGTCTCACCTGCATATTCTGGGTAGCAGATTGTGAGAGGGCTCTTTTTGATCTTTTCCTCAAACAGGTCTTTCTTGTTGAGGAAGAGGATGATGGAGGTGTCTGTGAACCACTTGTTGTTGCAGATGGAGTCGAACAACTTCATACTCTCATGCATTCGGTTCTGTAAGAGGGGAAAGAGGCACAATGGTTACCGACCAGGGAAACGGCACAAACTGAATTTAGAACAGGACAGTCAAATGTATTAGGGTGTGTAGAGGTCAGAAGGGTCTCACCATCTCCTCATCCTCAGCCAGCACCAGGTCATAGTCGCTCAGAGCCACGCAGAAGATGATGGCGGTGACTCCCTCAAAACAATGGATCCACTTCTTCCTCTCAGATCTCTGTCCGCCCACATCGAACATCCTGCAGAGATCACAGATGTTGAACAAGATCCCTCATCTCTGACTCTTCAGCCTTCAGTCATTGAAGATTAACCTAGCTTCCCATTTAGTCCTGGGGTATAATTTTCCCTTTCACTATCAAATAACACAATTGTCGACCCCATATAACAACAACAAAACAGTCTTTGTGTTTTTTAAAGCCTTTCACCTTGATCTTTTTCACTCCTTGTCTTGATATCTGTTTTTCTTTTTTTATTGCTCGTTTTGTTTTAATAAAAAAAAATACAAATTCCCTTGTTTAATAGTTAAAACCAGTCTTAACATCTGACTGAAGTGAAATTCTGCAAGCCATTATGATGGTGGATTTCTGTATGTGGGAGTGTTTGTTGTCTTGTGTTTGCTGGGGGCGGTTAATGTTTTTTACCCTGTTAGTCAATCTAGTGTTTTGTACAAGGACTAAATAAACAGCTGTGTCTATTTGAAATCTATATTTTTCTGATGTTATTTTTCAGTACTGTTGAAATAGAGTTGTGCAGGAACTTGAAGTCTTCATCCTTAACTCTAATAGGTCAAATAATTCTCCAACCATGGAAACAGCCATCAATGAGAACAACAACAGACCTTTTTGAATCACTAAAGTCTGCGAGTCAGATCAGGAACCAGACTAGAAGTGAGCATCATTAGTCATGTTCATAGAGTTTAGTGGCAGGACCAACTGTGGAAGTTGAACTCACTTGAAGTGCAGGTCCTTGAAAGTGAAGTGTGTTTCCACAATACCAGTAGTTTTGACTCTGGTCCGCAGCACATCCTGTTGGGTGGGCACATACGCACCGTGGGATATCCTGTCCAAGTCATTCAGGTAGCTTTTGGGGGAGAAAAAGGAAATTAAAAATAAACAGATTTTTGAAGAGTACGATTTGAGAATGGGAGATATTCTTCTAAGTACAGTCCCACACTACTTCCTGTGTGTCCAAGCAGCGACTCACTATGCAGCGGAGTCGTTGAGCTGGTACTCTCGGGAGCGGCTGAAGCACGCATGCACTCCTCCGTCCTTCCACAGCCGTTGGATGACCCCGGCCAGCTCGCCCGTCATGAAGCCCTCCTCTGCAGAGCCGGCCAGGACGAACAGCTGCCGCGCATCATCCTAACGAGACAAAGACCCTCCAATATAAGTCGTGAACAAATATTTATTCACAAACATGCAAGACACCTTTGCTAGGATAGTGTTTTCAGTGCATTTTTTAAAAAAAAATCATTTGGGAGCATGGTGTTGTACATTTGTTGAATCATTAGATTTGGGTTGATGGTATATTATTCCTAATTAATGTAATTTTAATGAATGATTAAAATCACAGTAGGAGTTATTTACTGCTGTGGGGAAATAAAAATGACAGATGTGCTGACTTTTCCTGTATTTGTTACCATGACACTTTTGCTAAATAAGATTTCAAAGGCCAAATGGCATCATAAACAAGAAAGTCGGCAAAAATATTAAGATTTATAACCGCATCAAATCAAGAAAGTAAAGCTTTTGGTGTAAAATTAGTCACGATGACAGAACCAGGGCAGTCACGCTGGAGCAATGACTAAGCCTCTTGTTATGCCAAGAAGAAAAAAAGAACAAAATGAAACTGTAGCCTGTTTAGCAAAACGAATAAATTAAATACCCAGCAGTCTTTGCCCTGTTTATTTTTAGGCATTGCAATTATATACTTCACTAATACAAAACACTAAACCCTAGAGCACAAAGTCTCCAAAAAACAACAAAAAAAGAGACGCTGCTGATTACTTCTGTGAAGTCCTGTGATGTAAAGCCAGGAAGAACTCCAGTCCAAGAACCGGTACTTCAAAATGTCCTCATCACAGCAGAGCCAACAGAGTGCTCTCATGTCAGTGAGCCCCTGCTCTAATGAGGTGTTTGCATGTGATACTAAACTTCTACCAGCTCTACCTGACCTGCTGCAGAGGAGGAAGTGAGAAGAAAATTGCCCAGAAGGGAAGCACGACATATGACTAACAGGTTGTTGCTCTCAAAGCACTGAGCTATACAGCTGCAGACATACAACTCGTAATGTCACGAGAAAAGTGGAAGTGGAAGTTTTTTTCCTTCTCCTTTTCTCACCGCTCTGGCTGGATCAGCAAAATCGATCTTGAGGCGTCCCATAGCTCTGATGATAGCGATGATGGACTGGATGGTGTTGCTGTAGACAACGGCCTTGTACTGCTTACACTCCTCCTCTGAGTAGCCCGCCTCATGGATGATCCTGGCACACAAAGACGGGACATCAGCACTTTGTATCCAAGAAGCTTTTTCATTAATATGACCATGAAATAAATGATTATAATCGCCGGGCCAAAATATGGATTCGGTTTTTCCTTGTGAACAGGTTGTTGTGTTACCATTGTATTCCTTTCACATACATTATGTAGGAGAAATTTATGAAAATTCAAGTACTTTTCATATTGTAGTTACATTGTAAAAAACAGATCTATTTACTAGGGTTATCAAATATGAAGTAAGTAATTCAAAACTAAAATAAAGAATATAGAAAGATATCCATGGATACCAAGGAGAACCCGTCAAGGTATGATATGCACAAGTCAAAATATTACATTTCCGATGATTACAAATCGTGCACAACCTCCATTTAAACCCCCCCTCTCTCATTCCCTCCACTCTGTCTATATTAATTAAATTAAACTTATGAGGTATGAAAATAAGTCTAAAGATTATTTTAAATTTTTAGCTATCTTTGAAAATATCATTTGTTCAATTATTGAGCATTTCAAATAGCATTTAACAATGAAGGAGAAATATTTGCAGCATTTTATATGTATTCTTTATCTGTTCTCTATATCTGGACTCAGACTGTATTTCATTGTTTTTAAGTCACACTACCTATTGATCCAATAAAGAAGCTTTTGGTTGATTTATTAAAGGATATTTTGACGTGTAACAACTATGATTGATTGGTGTATGAAACTAAGAAATATGTTAAATGGGATTCAGCCGCCTCACTATGCATTGCACGGTGGTCTCAGACTCATATGAGGACACACTTCAGAGGCCTGTACTACGAAGCCACATTTTCGCTTAGCGGGCTAACTTCAGGGAAAACTCGGGGTTTCCGGTCCTACGACGCTGGTTCTCTTTTTAGCGGGCTAGATCTCCATGGTAACTTATGCTGAGCAGCTAACCTGCTCCGGAGCAGGTTAGGTTGCAGGCTAAGAGATCAACTCCGTGAAAGCACTGCCTGCTTACAAATCAGAGCTCAGTGTGCAGAGTTTAAAGCGATCAAGTCATATTACAGGAGAAAGGAAATACAGAAAAGCTGCCGTTGCAGGAAAGACGGACGGCAAAAATCACCGACTGTGTGAACGTGAACATTAATTGAATATCACCTCCCATCTTCAGAGCAATCTGACTATTATAACATTAGCGTTAAGAAAGCTTACTTAAATATCTGCCACAACATAAGTAACCGGATCAGAGTAACATTAAGTACAGTCCGCGGCATATCACATCATAATGTATCATATATCTCCTTATCTGAGTCAGCTGTGCCGTATCTGGCCGTGCAACACTCTCACAGTGTCACAGTATGCAGAAGTATTATTTTAAGCAACACATTAAGTTGACAAAACACTCGAGTCAAATGTAATTAAAGTCAGATCGTGTCTTAGTGATATCATAAACCTGTTAATGTACGCATTCAAACACTTTTTCTTTTACCAGCTGTATTCACCTTGCAGGTGCAGCTATGTGGCTTTTATCCTGGATAAAGTGTTTAAGTCATGGATGTTTAAAGTTTAACTTCTTCATATGTCTAATATTATAGTTGACTTTTCATTCAGGAAGTATGACTCTGCGTTGTCAGTACGCTTCTCCATGTTTGTGATTGGTCGAATGCTCCATACCACGCCTTATATGTGAACCCGCACCTAACTAGTTGGACAGGGCTGGCTTGAGCGATCCACTTGATAACCCGCGTCGTAAAACCGTTTAGCGAGAGCGCGTATGTTTGGGATTAGGCCAACCGGCTAACTCAAACATATCCAGGTTATGTTTAACCGGCTTCGTAGTACAGGCCTCAGGTATTTGATCAGAGTACTGCGGAGTACATGGATAAAGGTCACACACCTAGCATCAAAACCGGATTCTTTAGGTTGCCTTTAATCTAAGTGCTCTCTAGTATATTTTAAACCAAGTATCTGAAGTCCCTTTTAGCTATTATTGTTGTGGTGTTAAAATGTTGACCCTCCACACTTACTTCATCTGTTTCACAATTGTACTTTTCCCAGACTCTCCAGCACCTGAAACAGAGAACACATGGCATAACAAATTAAAATATATTCCATACAATGTTAATTTTTTCAGAATAGCTCTTACAATACTCCCTTAAAGTGAATTGCTGGCAATGCTTATATAAAAAAAACACTACATGCATACAGCTTTTTTTCTGCTAAAATAACTATTGCTCTGTCATAGTTGGATTTTTCTGTGTGGTACCAAAACTCTTGTAGGGATCATTCTGCTTTAAGTTTGTGTTGTTTGACAAGGCCTCTCCTGTCGCACGGTGACCAAACATGTATACACTTAAAAACTAATTACAGCATTGAATGAATAGGGGTGGGGGAAGCATTGATTAATATAAGAATCACTATCTTTTTTTTTTCTTAATTGAAATCCAAAAACATGCGTTTTAACATCAAGTCGCAACACAGCAGAAGCTACACTGTCACATACGGACACACTGAAGTGTGTAAAGCCAGTTTAACAGATCACAGTAATTGGATTAATCAAATGGATCCTCTGCCAATAAGATTAAACAGTTTAAACCACCTTGGGTTTGAAATCCTTGCTGTATCAGCCTCTGCTGGACTCAGAGCCTTCTGGTGCATATGATTGAAATGAGTCCTATAATGGTCATTAAACAACTTAAATATGATGTCAGCTTTAGAAAGGTTACATTTAAGATAAACAAGAGCCTTGACAATGGTGCAAATCTGTGATCCATTTGAAAAGGTTTGAGGATCGTTTCGTTGAGTCTCTCCTACAGCTTCCTCTGAGATACAGGCATGTTTTCAGCTGAGCACACAACATTTTAATTACCTTTCCTCTGCAGGGACTCTCAGCTCCCCAGTGAGGAGAACTGTTCACCAGTTACCTTGTCCCATATGATAAACATTCACTAAACACATACACACAGCTAATATTTTTGTAAACATCATAAAATGTAATTTCAAACAACTGTCTCATACCTCGATGAGCTGCTTATAGCAAGGACTTGCATCAATGCAATTCATGGAAAAGGTCAAATGGTTTGTCAGAGCTAGGATGTTTGATAGATCTACATTGGAGCAGGGCTCACACATTGCCATCAGGCCTCAGGGCACAAAAGGTCTCCCCAGCGAACAACAACCACTGGGATGTTCCTCTGAGCTGCTTCTGCAAATGAAAATGCCTCTACAAGCACACAAAGATCAATCTTCATCATTTGCATTTGTATGTGTGCATCAATACACGTCTGAGGCTGTCCTCCCACTAAAAGCACTTGTCTCAAGAGCATGTCATTTTTAGATTAGTGCATTAATGCAAACACCCCCGTAGGGAGGCCTGAGAGAGCGTCAGACTGCAATAAGCACACAGGTAAAGTTGGATATCTCTCCATCGTAATGAGAACCGCATAAAATGCATCTGAAAATGTGCTTTCAATGGTAATTGCCCTATTAAACACACCCACAAACCAATCCCAGACCTGTCATGCAGGTGCTAGTGGTAATCGTGACAGGGAAAAAACAAACCATGAACATTCAAATCAGGTGCATCTCTAATGACGCACAAACACACAGGAACCGACGGCTGCGGCTGATCATTGTACAGTGTCTGTGATTGTGGGGAAGTCACATGCCTGAAAAAACACACATTTATCTGTGCAGGGATTAAAAAGATGCAGAATACTGTTGCATTGTCAAAACAGCATGGTCAAGGCTAACACTCAGTTAGCATCCACTATATGTCTCTGTAGTGTGTATATAGTTGCCACAGATGGTTATTGCTGTCAGGCAGGCTGCATAGGTTGCTATGCAACCTCTTGTCCGACTTTTCCTGACTGAGTGAGCCAGCAGTCGTCATAAGCTTCCCGTAACAGGAACAACTGAGGGATAGTGTGGCCGTTCTCCTTGAAACAATTGAAGATAAAACTGTGAGATGTAATTCCGATAAAAGGGATGTGATCCTCTATAAGATGACTCATTGTCTTATCATTAATGCGTTACAGTTCAGAGATAGGATTTCTTGACATATTTGCCTGTTCCATCTGATTGAAATAGGAGTGCAAGTCCCTGTCTAATTGACCAGCATATTCAAATGACCACACTAATGTTTATCACTTAAACACCGTATCCGCTTAACTAAATGGAGTATACAATTAAGAATGAAGTCAAATATGTCAAGATATAATCAAATTATAAATTAAAGGTTATGATTGATATTATATGAAACATTTTCAGGCCTTCCTTCCACGTCTGAAGTTAACTACATGTAAACTATTTGAGCAGCATAGATGGCCATGTCCTACAAACCCACTACTAAATCAATACAATTTCCCATAAATACAAACTTTTGCGATGCAGTCGGACATTTAGTAATAATCTTTTAAAAACGGGCTAATTTCATACAGTTTCGCAGTCGTAGTGTAGTGTAGCATAGAGTCTAACGGCCTAAAGTAACGTTAGTGTTTATGTGTTGAATGGCTGAGAAACAGGAAGATGGCTAGCTACTGTAGTTTAAATTGTAAAATAATGAAGTCGAAATTTAACACTAACTACACCATTATATACATTTTTGGACGGACAGTTGAAAAGATAAAACCTCAAATAATGTTAGAGGTTTAGCTTTCTATGGCTAACTAATCCGAACTAGCGTCGGTGCGCTAACCTAGCTAAGTGGCTAATTGCTTAGCTAAATTAGCTAACAGACTTAGGGCTGGGTTATTGCGGCTGCTGTGGAGACAAAACTAATCACACTGTAAACCGATGAACACGTTAACGACTGAGCTGATTTGATTAGTTGAAGGGGAAGATAAAAGCGTAGGTTTGCTTGAACTTTTTAGCCAAATGCATCGCCACGGGGCCATTCATATCGCCCCGACATGTCTCAAACTCCACCACTTGTTAGTTTCTTTAAGGGAAACCCCGTCATGTTATTTTACTAGCTAGATGTAACTTATTGTAGCTTAAATAAAACACGTGCTTTTATATGCAACAGTTTGCGTTAAGTTAGGGTTGGGGTAGTAGCAGACGGTGGGCAGTAGGAAAGTCCCTCTCCAGCATTTAGACTGAGACCCCGTCCATCCATCTTTCTCTCACCGAGCAGCAGCAGCTTCACCTCCCGGGCTGCCTTCTCTCCGTCGTCCCGCAGATTGCGGTCGATCATCTTGCTCCGCTCCTGCGCCGCCTTGTCGTCCGTGCTCAGAGTACATCCCATCTTCTTTTTTAGTTGACCTCCGAATAAATAAATAAAATGCAGACTAAAACACAACTTTAACTACGAGTGTAACGACATGCAAAGGCTACCGAGCTAGCATCCAGTGAGGAGGGAGGAGGAGGGAGGAGGAGGCGGTGTGTGGCTCCAACACTTGAGAATCAAACACGCCCTTGCCTCACTTTCAAAGCTCCACAACTCACGGCTAAATCGACTCAAACTTAAGTAATTAACCAAAACGAGTGGCTTAAGCGTTAGATGGATTTCCTGCTGGTGTAGTTTTAGCTTCTCAGAAGTGTGGAGCACGGCGGTCTGTGAGATTCACAGAAAGAAGAAGCAGACTGCTACAAACTGTTCGCTTCCTGTTCGCACATACCTGTGAACTGCGCATGCGTTGCAGAGCAACAAGCTTTTTAAAATGTTTAAGCTACTTATTTTTTTGAGTCTGATGTGAGTACGGTGGATAACGTCAGAAGTAGGAGAAGTACTCAGATATTGTGCATTACCAGAGTGCAGGAATACTCTGTTACAAGGAAATGTCCTACATTCAAAATTATACTACGCAAAAGTACAAACATGTTAGCATCAAAATATACTTAAAGTACCAAAAGTAAGTTTGGTAGGCTGGTAAAATACTCATTATGCAAATTGGCCCAATTCCGAATAATATATTATATGTTTTAATCATAATTGTTTATGTTTTAATGTGTTTATCAAAGCTAGTAAAGATGCAGCTAGTTTTAATGACGTTGTATACTGCAGGTTAGCTTGTGAATTTATTCTAGGTGTAACTAAAGTCTTATTTATATTTCACATTATTCATCCAAATCTGCAAAGAAATTAAAGGTATTAAATGTAGTGGAGTAAAAGTACACTCTTTACCTCTGAATTGTAGGTAGAAGTACAAAGTAGCAACAACTTGAAAAACTCAAGAAAAGTACAAGTCTCCCAAAATGATACTTAAGTACAGTACTTGAGTAAATGTACTTAGCTACTTTACACCACTGGATACCATTTAATACAAGACAATACTAGAGAAACCAAGGAAGTTTGATCAGAATATAACAAATATGTATTTTTCAGATGTCATAAAAGAAAACAACACTTTAAGTAATTATATTGACAAACTTTGACTAAAATAATGGCAATTTCTTCAAAAAATTAGTTATTAGGTCAAATTATCAAGCAATTAATTTGAGATACCAACTCAATATTTCAAAAAAGTTTGTCATCATGCTGACTTACAGGATGTTTTTATCTTCTTATCAAAGGGCAACATTTATTATTTATTGTTTATTTTTTACTGCTTGAAAAAACTGGCTTCTGTAAATATATATATGTTTGTAAAGTCTAACATTTTAGATGATTGAAATACTGGAACATTACAATTTTCTAAAAAATGACAAAATCACAACTTTTCATAATTGGTTTAGTAGACTATACTTTTGATTTCATTTTTCGAATGTTGACTTTGAATTTCATAATTTTAAAATAATCTTATCTTCCTTACAGAAAAGTCTGACCTACTATTTAATAATGTTAACTTTTATTTATTAAGTAAGCATTCATTTTATATTACATGTTATAAATCTTGAATGAATAGGTCAAAACATAAATGCTTTATTGTAGTATGTCATCAATTTGACAATATACAAGTAAAATTATTTATAACCTGTTTAGCCTTTTCATCTTCTCTTTCTCTGGTTTGGCTTCCATGGATATCTGTTATAAAGACCAGTTTTTATTATTATATCAGGTTTTACAAATAACAGTTCTACCATGTGTTATTGCTGTTCTGTTGAACATTTTGGGAGTGCAGACAACCAGGCGACACGACAAGCAAATCAGCTTCAATAACACTGTGCCACATGTTTGTTTTGTATGCGTGTGCGACCCATGAATAGGAGTGCGGAGATGAACATAATGCATACCTCATCCGTGCTGTCAGTGCTGATTTGCATCAAAAGCCTCTCACATGAGATGCCAATGCCCCTTAGCATGTTTGCATGTGCAGCCCAGATATGTATTGCACAAACAGACACTTTGAGTGTTGAAAGCAAAAGCTATTCTTTAAACAGAATAAATGTGTGTGATTTACACAACACTTTGAAGTCTTTCTCAACTCTTCTCTGAGTTTTAATGAACATTTCATGAATATGTTGTATCAGTATGTTAATACTGTACTTTAAATGTTTGTCATTCTAACTATAAGAATATGTTGAATTAAATAAATATTGTCTTCTTCAGAACAGGGTATAAACAAACCACCCCCAAAATTGGTTCCATTAATAGTTTCTGTGCTGGGGAAGGTCTGCTGTCCTGCGCCTGTCAGGTGATGAAAGAACAAACAATGGTTACACCCTGTGGTTAGGCTTTCTCCATCCCCACATCCAGAAATTCAAATGACCGGCAGATGATTGTGTGATTTAGTCCTAAAGCACCTTACATCTCTACAACTGAAATATTTCAAGATATGAGAACTCCCCCACATAATGTGATTGTACATGAGAATGTTAAAATAATAAAACTATATATCCATTGTGGTTATTTTAGGCATCTCACTTATCTCATTAGCACTCACTTATCTGAGCTGACTGTATGATTATCCATAGTCACAAAAATGTTTGATTATTAAACTTGGAATATTACAAAATTGATCTTGTAATGATCAGAATTAGTTTGACCTCCAATGAACCATCATATTCTCCATGGTTTTATGAATTAATAGCATGGCAAATGGTTTTGATGTGGTCAAAATTCATCTCCTCACTTTACATGTGATTTCCATTGCAGATGGCTTGCATCATGCAAACTAGCGCCATATTTCCCCCCGATCCGCTCTAAGTGAACATGGAAAGATTGTCCTGTGCATGGGCAACACTTGAGCAGGAGAGGCCACCAGGTCAACACAACCGAACCCTGATTCCAATAGTCATCGTGAGGTTTTCGTTAAGAGGGGTTTGTATTAGTGTTGCCATGACACAACCATGCCACGGCACCACCAAGCAACAGGAAAGGTTTTCACTCTTCCTCTTCCAAGAGACTCATGTGTGAGATGAATGGTGAAAAGAAAGAGCAGCATGTCAGCAATGTGAAGCTTGTTATGTTCCACAGAGATCCAGGCCTCCAAGTGGGACCGATTATCATGTACGTGCGTGTGTGTGTGTGTGTGTGTGTGTGTGTGTGTGTGTGTGTGTGTGTGTGTGTGTGTGTGTGTGTGTGTGCATGTGTGTGTGTTATACAGGATGATGAACAGATAGCTGCAAATCATTTGTTTTCTATTGTTTAAACATCAGTCAATTATTTGAGATTGTAATCATCACAGATAACTCTATATTTAAAAGATCAATTATTGACAGATACTCAGAGATGCTTAGTTTTTTTTAACCTTTTTTAAAGGTCACCTATTATGCAAAATCCACTTTTTCACGTCTTTTATACATGAACATGTGTCCCCTCTGTGTAAAGAGATTCTGAAAGTTTCAGTTAAGGCGAGACACCCCAGGTGAATAGGGTAATTTTTGTAACTTAAAGGTATCAGCTAGAAACTTCTCCAGTTAATTACTTACAATAAGGCAATTGTCTTTTGTATTACAAGTTTTCTGAAATAACGTGTTTAAATATGCAAATTAACCATTATCTAATGAAATATGCGCATATTTTAACACATTTCAGGAACCGAAATCTGAACTTTGGATAAAGTCAGGTTCAAAATGATTGTTTCATTTTGTAGTCATATTAGTATCTAAGGCTTTTACAGAAGGGATCTTGGATATCTCTTTTTATCACTCCATAAATCAGAAAATACTGTCAACAGCCCTAAAATATAAATTTTCGCCATGTTTTTAGGTATAACATGTTATATAATATAGGCTATGAACGATATATGAACAAACCCTTCTGTAAAAGCCTTCATAATATTGATAGGATTAGAATATAACTGGAAGGTTTGGTGTATCTACGTGCTACTGAAGTGGAAATTTCGAACTCAGAGTAGGAGAAAAAACTCATTTTGAGAAAACAACCTTTAAAGATTGCTGTGAGGCGCTAGCTAAGCCCTCCTGTTCTTTGGATGACAGCTTGCGCCTCGAAGCTCTCCGTGAAGGTATTTCATGTTCGGGGTCATTTGTTTTTTGTATAATCTTGCTTCGTGCAAGGGATAATTGTTGTCATCTTCTCTGTAAACTTTTTTTTTTTTCGCCGTTCTTTTGCCATTTTGAGATTTACATTTCTAGCGGAAAGCTAACCAGGAAGTGTTTTAGCACACCACGTGACGCATCTGAACGAATCACGTTGTCTGAAATTGACCCCAGCCAATGAGATTTCGTTTCTTGGTTTAAGACCCCTTTGTGCTTTCACGATTGGTTGCTGATACAAAGGAAATGACCATATTTGGATCCGATGAGATTGTGCAGGAGAGACACAGCTTTCTAACGNACTGCAGACCCCCTCCCCCACGACTACGCCTCGAAATCCGATCCATGTATATTACAAACAGGATTGGTGACAAAGCGCAGCCCTGGCGGAGGCCAACCCTCACCTGAAATGGGTCCGACTTACTGCCGAGGACCCGGACACAGCTCTCGCTTTGGGAGTACAGAGATTGGATGGCCCTGAGTAGAGACCCCCTCACCCCATACTCCCGCAGCACCTCCCACAGCGACTCCCTGGGAACCCGGTCCAGTGTTTCCCCTAGGATGGAGTCATAGCAGCGGTGCTAAGGCACGTGGGCCCAGCCATAATGTGAGCGCGGAGCGCGTGGAATTATTTTAGTGTGTGCGTGTGCAAAGTGCACCCCGCCAATTTGTTTCTATGTGTCAGCACAAGAAAGGCTCTTTAGGCCTAGTACCAGGGCCGGTTCTAGACAATTTGCTGCCCTAGGTGAGATTTTAGGCGACATTTTATGTGTAAAGATAAATGAAAAATCTCTACAAAAGACAAATACACTGCAAAAACAGAAACTTATTGACATGGGTAATAGACGTCAAAATGGCTTCAAATGTATTCAGTATTGTATGAACATGTTTGAATTGGGGGGTGGACGTCATATCCTCTAGGGGGGTCCGGGGGTATGTCCCCCCGGGAAGATTTTTTTTTTGAACATTTTACAGTAAAATGCTTCAATCTGGTGCACTTTGAGCACACAATTACTAGAGACCTGATCTAGGGGGTACAACTCTAAAACGCCCATATGAAAAAGATTGGTTTACATTTTAATAATCAAATAAGTATGTGAACATAACCAATAACCTACCATAGCCAATAACAAATAAATGTAGCTTATTTTATTTTTGTTGTTCATTCATATCTTATTTTACCTAGTTAACCTAGCGCCCACCGTACAGGGCAAGTCAAACGTGTAACCGGGGTAAAAAGGGTGTTACATTTACTTAATTATGAATGTTGTTACATCAAGGCCGAACATTTGGATGAGCGGCAACGGTCAAAAATGTTTTTTCCCTCCCAGAGCTACCAGCGCAGTGCCCCCCAGATCTGGCGCCCTAGGCGACCGCATGTGTTGCCTATGCCAGTAACATAAATACTACAAACCTACATAACAAACAATCAAAAATGAAAAAGGGTCGCCACTTATTATTATTTTAAGAAAAGAAAAAAAAGTAAAACAATTTTTTTTTTTTTTGGGTACCTAGCAGCGGCTCTCATATTTCAACAGCGGCGCTGCGCCGCCACTATTTGTATATAGGGGAAACACTGTACTATAGGTCGTCAAACAAATACTCTTCTATGAAAAATATATACGTACATATATAACTGCTCTCACAGTCCAAGTACTGATGACTGCATTAATGTGTAAAATCAATTGAGTACCCCTTTAAGGACTAAATCATTTGATCTTTCTGATGATCCAGTGACACATATTCTAAGGGGCTCATACGGAATCATTTAGTTTATGACAAATGTCACATAACCATTGATCAGATCACATGTGAACACATATAAAAGCAATCATCTTTCTACTTTAAGGTCCCATCAAAAATCCTTTCTTCAGCCACTGGTGGGGTTTCTGATTGATTGCCTCATGACTCTGCTGCCACCTGGAGGACTGACATGGTCCTCTTCTCTCTTCAAAATGTGCAGTCTCTTCTTAACAGACAGCTGTCAAAGCCTTTGTCATTCACCTTGTTATTCTAAAGGGAAAACAAACACAAATATTCCCTTGCAACTGGCTAAACGTAAAAACTAGAATTGAATGTAAAAAATTTAACTATTTAACCAAATATTTAAACTGTGATCTAACCATAATGCTTCAATTTCGCAAACCAAAGTCCCTTATCACATAAGTGCACGGAGCAGTAGTCTCAGGGCTATAAAGCATCATAAAGTCAGAATCTCTCTAATCTAAATAAATAGAACAGGTTGAGAATGTATTTCCATTTAATCTCTTTATTAACAAAGTCTGAGAGGTTAGGCTTTTCTGACGCTTTCATAGCATCTCTTTCCATCGGCTTATGAAGTTTGCTCGGTTGTCATAGAGATGTCTGTGTCGGCATTATGACACCTGATGGGGCTTAATCATTATAAATATAAAGGGGGAGGTAGGTTTGTGTCTCTTTTAAAGGATGGTCTATCGAATGAATGAATATCCTCCTTGATCCTTCTCCGTTTGTTGCTGGGTGACTCTGACCTCCCCTGAGACGTTTCTATGTGTTCACACACAGCTGATGTTACCAGAGTCAATAATCTGTCTTTATATCTTTGAATAATTCTGATTATTGATCTTTTGAAGTAAAACATGTTTAGTCTATTTAGACAGCATAGTAAGACATACCTTAAACAACTTGACTTCAGAATTATATGTAACTGAAAACACTAAATGAATGAAAATCATATAAGTAACATTTTCCTTGAAAGTACACAAACTGGTAGACACATTAGTTTAAGAGGTACTTTAAAGCGGTCCAAAGATGATCACAGCCACAATGTACTGTTTATTCATTTATTTATATTTTATAGTGTTTTAAGGTCCCCTATTATACTATTTTTCATCAATATATTATAGGTCTCAGATATATACAAAACATGTCTCTGAAGTGTTTGGCTGGAAATACCAAACAGATCATGCATTGTTGCATCCCATAATCCCCACTGTTTCAGCCCTGTTTCAAAAGTGCTGATTCTGTGTCTGCTACTTTAATAATAATAATAATAATGGATTACATTTTTTAATTAGAGCGCTTTTACAGGTGTTCAAAGCGCTTTACAATTACATATTACACATATTAGACATGTAAATGTCAATACTGTAGACATTACCCACAGGAGCAAATGTGGGTAGAGTGTCTTGCCCAAGGACACAACTTTAGATCAAAATAAGGTGCCACTCCCCACGCGGCCACGCCCCACTGAGAGATATTTTGTTAGAAAGAGCACAACGGTACTCTAGGAGGANAGCTCCCTTTTCGTCACAACGTTGCGGTAAAGAGACTGCAGTACCGCTCCCGAGTGAGGGAACAATGGAGCGTGAGATGGGTCGGAGAATCGGAGCAGCGGGAGCGGTACTGCAGTCTCTTTACCGCAACGTTGTGACGAAAAGGGAGCTGAGCCAGAAGGCAAAGCTCTCTGTCTACCGCGCCATTTTCGTTCCTACCCTCACCTATGGTCATGAAGGATGGGTCATGACCGAAAGAACGAGATCGCGGGTACAAGCGGCCGAGATGGGTTTTCTCCGCAGGGTGGCTGGTGTCTCCCTTAGGGATAAGGTGAGAAGTTCGGTCATCAGGGAGGGACTCGGAGTTGAGCCGCTCCTCCTTCGCGTCGAAAGGAGCCAGTTGAGGTGGTTCGGGCACCTAGTTAGGATGCCACCTGGGCGCCTCCCTAGGGAGGTGTTCCAGGCACGTCCAGCTGGGAAGAGACCAAGGGGTAGACCTAGAACCAGATGGAGGGATTATATCTCTTCGCTGGCCTGGGAGCGCCTTGGGATCCCCCAGTCAGAGCTGGTTGATGTGGCCAGGGAAAAGAAAGTTTGGGGCTCTCTGCTGGAACTGCTACCTCCGCGACCCGACCACGGATAAGCGGGAGAAGATGGATGGATGGATGGATGGATGGTATCATTTTATGTTTTTAAACAGAGTAACATCCTTAAAACAGATTAAGGATAAATCTTGAGTTGACAGTGTATTTTTTGTCTTGCAGAAGAGAGAATCGTTTTTCATCTACAGTATATGGCCACAGTATTTGGCAGTGTTTGAGGAGTTTGACAACTTTTGGGTTTTCAGGTGTTATTATTTTTCTCAAGAATACAGATATGCAGCTCTGTGACTGGAATCCATGGTATGTACAGGTAATATGAGTGCCAGTAGTAACTGTTCATGAACACAATCATGATTTAAGATCTTTGATGCGTCTTCAGAACAGGAGTCACGATTTGTATGTCACGATTAGCTTCAGGCCCAGAGAAGAGTTACAGTAAATGTCTGTGTCATACACATTATCCTATTAGCTCATGATGAAGTTTATAATTGTGTGAGCAAAGAAAAGCATGCAGTGTGACGTTTAGGTTTTCTGAATTCCACCTCTTTGTGGACAACCTTATGCACCAGTGAATTTCAGAAATGTGATGCTGCCTTATGTTAGATGGGCATTGTGTGTGGGCCCTTCTCAATTCAAACATCTGCTCGGGCTCTAACTAGATGACCTAATTTCCCTGCAGCCCTAAGGCTTAATTTCATATAGTGAGGAGAATAGAGCTTCATTGTGAGCTGCTTTTTATGTTGTATTCCTCGAGTGCATAGAGTGGTGGATGGCAACTTTTGAATAGTGTTCCCCTCACTCTGAAGACATTAACAGATTCATATCATTTATCATGGACTTATGCTCTGAGAGTTTAACTAACATGGACAAGAAACAGAGAAGGTTTGCAAATGTGTGGATCAAATTATGATGAGAGAGGCGAGGGGAAGTGTGCAAGGGGTGATGGCTTTTATCACTTGCTTTCCAATAACATACAACATATGCCCTGCAGCATCTCTATGGTTTCTGTCTGCCCTCCTTTTAACCCGTTACACTACTATTTGCTCCCATTGACGTGTGAGACAGTAAGTGTTTATTTAACATCATTCAGCTTGCCTGTAAAACCACAGAGGGAAAACATCTGACACAACACAACTAAAGATTTAATTACCTTTAACCAGCAATTTAAGGTGCTTGCGAGAAAGCTTTTAAGTGATCTCACCATGCAACGACTGCAACACCCTCACAGATAACACATTCAATGTTGCAGCAGCTATGATATGACGTGTCTCCTCATGTACCTAAATACCAGAGCCTAATTCAACCTTTTTTAATGTCTGTGAGCTAAAATGTATTTTCTCTCTTTAATATATTCAGACTACAAATAATAAGACATTCTAGATTGTTTTTTAAATTGGAGGGGAGCTTCAGGGAAACAGGAAACACAACATACATGTGGAGACACACAGTAAAGTCATATTGATTGTGTTCATGATAAATCGTCAAACGATCGAGAGAAGCTCATCCATTAATGTACCAACGCATTTTTCTATCACATGAATGAGATAATATCTGTTTGATATGAAATCAAAGCGATAACACGGAATGTAAAATGTGCAGAAGTCTTACACAGTTTACATTTCATCCAATCAATTGAACTATTAGACCGAAGTTGATCTGATTAGTGCGTCATTAGTCTGGACCAAGATGAGCTCAATTACTCATCTTGTCTTTTCTCATATCAGATCATCAGGACTTTGCGGTGGCACACTCCTTGTTTTATTTGCAATATTGTTTCATGGAGAGGGATCATTATTCTTTAGGGTAATTCCATCAAAGTAAGGTCATCCACCAACTTGGGCACACTGCGTCACAAGCTTGGTTAAAAGGTCAAAACAACTGAGTCTTAAAGGTTAACGTCCTACAGCAAAATAACAGTGCAACCCTCTTTTGTCCTCATTTTAATAGTGCTTTACCATTTTATTTAATGTCAAAGCCACTCAGACCTATTCACATCATCACCCTCAGCGTTTGTAACGGAAGATAATATGGTGTGTTTGTGCTGTAGAGACCAGTGCTTTCCATGGTCCTGAAACAAACATCTCCTCCGTCTCTGTCTGAATCCATCTGTCCTTTATTAAAATGTGCAACCCTGGCTTAAGGGATAAATCACATCTAATAGCCCCCCTTAACCCCTCCCTGCTGCCAGTCTCTCTTTTTGTCTCTCTCTAACACTCACACACACACACACACACACACACACACACACACACACACACACACACACACACACACACACACACACACACACACACACACACACACACACACACACACACACACACACACACTGTTTCTTGTCAAAGGAGGAGCGACATCAGTGCTGGGTTACTCTTTGCTTCTCTCTCTGCTCCAGTGTCGTCAGAGGTGAGACTAACATGGACCAAACTAAAACATCTCCTCCATGCCAATCCCAGCAGACACGGTAAGATAACATTTCTCTGTGGATCTTCCAAACTGCTGCAAACCAGGACACTTGACTTACACCACAGCTACTTTGATAAATGTCTAATATCTTTACGTAAAGTCAGAAACTCTTTTTCCTCTTGCTTTCTTTTGCTGAAATAAGAAAGATGAATTTAGATTTCAGGAATACAATGATAATTCAAATTATATTAAATGTTCTACTCCACATGCGGTCTCAGGTTCTAGTATTTAAGGCTTGAACTGGAAAACGTTTTATTTTTCATTAAAGGCTGCTTTACAAATGTTGATCATCATTTCTGTGCTGAAAGGTTTCTATCAGCCATCAGCATCAGATCTGGGTCTGGATTCCCCAGTCTCCGTGCTGCCGAGGAATCCCCCTGGTTACACATGTTTGTGTGTAAGAGGAGATTAGATTTCAAACAGGCAGATTCTCCATGTAAACTGCAGGCCTACAAGATGACATCAAGTTATTCAATCTTTGCTCATTAACTCTCATACTCATGTCCCATGAGATGGAGTCCCTCGGTCGCCTCTCTTCTGTTAAAAATAAAAGTCGTTTTATCTTCTTGTTCCTCTTTGTGTCATCTCCTCTGTACCTTGTGGTTTAATTTTTGTTGTTGTCCTTTACACCCTGGTCACGCTTTTGTATTCAGCTATTTTTATATTTTCTCTGTCCTTTTTTTCTGGCTCCATTGCAGTGCTGCGTTGAATATTGAGTGGTTTTCTCTTCTCTCCGTTACACTGCCGTGTGAGTCCAAAAATCAGGCTGATGTGAAATTTCCCACTTTTCAGATTCACAACAAACTTGTGTGGCAAACCTATTAACAGTTACTTGTGCAATTACATCAGAAACTGTTGCTTCAAAATACTGAAAAACCTTTTGAAATCTGTTAAATGTTACTGTAACAATTAAAGCAATGTGCGACTTAAAACAATCGCTCAGTCTAAGTACTGTATTTGTTAAAGTCTATTTATCTGATATGCATTGATACATAGTATTCACAATCTTTGTAAACAAATAAAGACATTTATGAGATAGAAATCACTTTTCAATTAAATCATTAAATGTCGAAACACTTTGATCCTGCAGTCGTTAAATCGTCCTTTTTATGAAACTGTGTACTCTATGTAAGATCCGCTCTCGGCTCTGCAAACAAGCCTCTTGTTTCACCATCTCACCTGACGTCGGCTGTTTCGTATGTATCCTTCATGATATCAAAGACAGTACAGACTTTTTAAACCCGTGCTCACCCAGCCAGATGAGCACTGTAAGCTAGAAGCATATTACCGGTACAGCTGTTGCAGGCAGCATCTGCTGGATCTAATTACCACGTTTCTGTGCCTGTCAAAGAAATACTGTTTGCCTCCGTGACTCTGTCCAGTAGCCCTGGATTACAATTAGGGAGGTTTAGAAATGTTGGTCTTATTAGTATGGACCAACCAATGCCACATCAAATGGTAACTACAGTTTGTAGTTTTGCACAGTTTGAAATTAGTTTCTTTTGTGGTCCAAATGTCCATTGCAAACTGGTGCAGCAAGGCACTTATAGTACAGCACCTTATAACAAAAAGACAATGTATAGTGGTGGGAACTACTACAGGCCCAATGATACGATATTATTCCAATTTTAAAAAAAGTCAAAATTGCAATAATATTTATTTCGATTTACTACCTTTTTTTTCTGTGTTAATAATAATGCAGTTTGTCAACATCTGTTTATCTAAAAAAAATTGGCACATTTCTGATTTATTCCACCAATGTCGTTGACCAACTTTCAGTCAACCCCAGAAAAAAAACCTCTATCTAGTGGACCGAAAAGGTATTATTATTAACACAGTATTGTAATTGGTTATTTTATTTAATAGGATCAAGGAATTGCATTTTCTTACCCTAACTTCTCTAGAGACACATTTTATGTCAGTCGTTAGTGCTCAATGATTTACTGCCACCATAACTTTAAGCAAGAAACAAGTCTTCCTCAAATGTGGGGACCTGAGTTTTGTCCCACAATTCAAAGTGAGTCCCTTTAATATGACGAGATTTATGCAAATGCAAATGCATTTTCTTAAACCTAAGAGTAACTTTCAACTAACCCTGATATTTACATTATTACAAATATTATACTGTTTCCCTACATCTTCAGACTCATAACTTTAAGGCGGAAAAATATAGTTCAACTAAATGAAAGCACACAAACACACCAGCTCTTTCTCATTTGCTACAGAAAAGGTCCAGAATGGGTCTTTGATGAGTAGGTGATGGGGTTAGAGATGCTCTAATGAAGTTTCATCTGGCTGTAAGAGCAGGAAGGAAACATCTCAGGTACAGTACGATGTTATCATGTGGCCTAATGGAGTCACTTACATGGTTTTAGCAGTATGCAAAAACCTTCATGGTCACAACTAAGTGTCTTTACATTGATTTTCTGATCAGAATACATCAGTTAATCACATTGCTATTGTAGATCTATTCCTAATGTTTCTGGGTTTTTGACATAATAGTTCCCATAATGATACTTTACCTTAATTATGGTGTTTTGCTGTCTGTTTGCTTGGCATCGGACGTTTTGAATACACAACCCATTCAGAATACAAATACAAAAGGTATCTCCACTCCCATTTAATATGTTGTTATGTGCAGATGCTTTTATCCAAGGCACCATGAATGCCTGGATTATCAGTGTGGGGGGCCCCGAGTGTAACTGTGTGTGTACTTTCATTGAAGCAGTATTTTGTAACCCTAATAACAGGTAGTTTCAGAGCCAAGACAAATGTTTCCCTTTTTTCTCCCACTCAGAAGGCAAGAATTGTTGTTGTTCATAAACCCTTTTAGGACTTACAGATTCTGCCCCCGCCTGACATTAAAACTGTTGCATCTATTAAGGTTTGTTTGGATCCGTCTCAAATAGCAAACATGAAAGCACAAACAGAATCCAATTTTCAAACCAGGCAAGCAGCTATGATATGACGTGTCTCCTCTATGTCTGCAGGATCCAGATTATTACTTGACATTCGTATATTAAATCTCATGCATGGATTAGATACTCCCAAAGGGCATTTTGTGACTTTCAACAAGTCTGAATGGGAAATCTACAAAATGAACTCTGATCAAAGTTAATACTTCCAGGTCCCTTAGGGGTGGGGGGAAATGTATACACTAAAGTATAGTATCTGGGTATTTTGGCAATATTGAATCTACACTTTATCATGTTAATGTCTAATATTGCAATTGAATTATAATCAATTATTATTATTTAATAATAAAGAATAGATAATGCCTACAGTATCTGCAAAAAACTATCATTGATGATATAATTAAGTCATCAGCAAGTTGATTATGGTATGATTTACACAAACTGTGCAGATTCCATCTTTCTAAGGTGTTGTTCCTGATATGTGTATGAGGGAGACTGTTGTATATGTAAAACACAGCTGCTGCAGCTTTATTTGCTCACCTGTGTAGCCTTCACACCGTGAGCTCAAAACACTCAAACACCTGCTAAATGTTTACACGCTGAAAGTTACGCATGACTGTGCAGACAGATCCAAACATCAAAAAACCGTTGCAAAAAATAAGCTTGATACTTCATAATGTTTTGTGTTTACCAGATATTGTATAGATATGATTCGAGACTGAGAGAGAAATCCATAAACCAGCCACTATGGAGACTCTGAATTCTTCCCAAACCACCAACATCAGCAGCGGGGATAACGGCAGCCTCTTCTCTGCAAGCCCGTACTCCACTGTGGAGATTGTACTCATCATCCTGGTGGCCGGATCCCTCAGTCTGTTCACTGTCATCGGAAACATCCTGGTCATGCTCTCTATAAAGGTTTGGGTTTTCTTGTTTTTCTCATTAAAGTTTCAAATGTCCACCTCTGGACACTTTTAAAGGCACAGCCAGATATAGAGATAAGAATACAGCCAGCACATGCAGGGTGGTAATCTAATAGAAAATGAGAAAACACAAATCACATGGTACCAAAAAAGATTAGCATCTGACAGCCTGCCCCATGTTGTTTCTCTAAAGGTAAACAGGAACCTGCAGACTGTCAACAACTACTTCCTCTTCAGCCTGGCCTGTGCGGACCTCATTATTGGCCTCTGCTCCATGAACCTCTACACCGTCTACATTGTGATTGGCTACTGGCCCCTGGGTGCCGTGGTGTGCGACCTGTGGCTGGCGGTTGATTATGTTGTCAGCAACGCTTCAGTCATGAACCTGCTCATCATCAGTTTCGACCGTTACTTCTGTGTCACCAAGCCGCTCAGCTATCCGGCGCGCCGCAGCACCAAGATGGCGGGTCTGATGATCGCTGCGGCCTGGGTCTTGTCCTTTGTCCTGTGGGCCCCGGCCATTTTGTTCTGGCAGTTCATAGTGGGGGGGAGAACCGTACCGCCAGGTGAGTGCTACATCCAGTTCTTCTCAAACCCTGCAGTGACGTTTGGGACAGCCATCGCAGCTTTTTACCTACCGGTGGCCATCATGATCTACCTCTATTGGCGCATCTCCAAGGCCAGCCGCAGCCGCGTGAAGAGGAACACTAGGAAGCCGTCAGGGGCCAGTCTGGGGGAGGGCCCCTCTCACAGCCAGGAGGACGGATGTCAGAACGACGGCATCACAACAGGAGATGCTCATGGAGAGGCTGAAGATGGGAAGGAGAAGGAAATGCTGCAACAGCAGAATGGAAACGGGCACAGTCATGAAGAAATAACTGATCAGGCAGACTCCACAGACGTCAGGAACCACGCCTCAACGTCTAAAGACACTGCCGTCCCTGCTTCCTCTCAGAAATGTTCAAATGGTGAGAAAAAGACAAACCAAACTCAGCCACCTTCTCCGGAGAACTCCACCGCTGACAGACAAAGTCTGACCGCAAGGACCCTGTTTAAGGTATTTGATCACTGAGTATGATTGTGTCCATTACAATGTATATGACTAACATGTTTCCAGCTCCAGGGTCTAGGTATGGAACTGTTGGTTGCTCCAGCAATTTAGAGCAGACAGAAACATCTCACTTATCGGATTGTTAACAATTTAGTCTCTGGATCTTACTAATGTAAAACACGATTTACGCGAGCCATTACATATATTACCGGACAGCTTTCTTGAAACGTTAGCTAGCAAAATATCACTGCAACCAGAATCAACAACATTAACTGTATTTCCCCTGTAATTGTAAGTTGCCAAAAAACGTGCAATTAAAAAATGATTTCTTCTTTTCCTTTTGTCCAGGTGACAAAGCAGAGTGCTGTGGCAAAGTGGAAAAGGAAGGGCGTTTCTTCCAGGGAGAAAAAGGTGACGCGCACCATTATGGCCATCCTGGTTGCTTTTGTAGCCACATGGACCCCGTACAATGTCATGGTGCTGATCAACACCTTTTGTTCCATCTGCATCCCAAACTCCCTGTGGACCATCGGCTACTGGCTCTGCTACATCAACAGCACCATCAACCCAGCATGCTACGCCCTCTGCAACGCGACCTTCAAAAACACCTTCAAGCACCTGCTCATGTGCCAGTACAAAAACATACGAACAGCACGATGAGGGCCAACAAGCTGACTCATGTTTGTGATAAATCTAGTGAACTGAAATGACACAATAAAATTGTTAACGTATTGAGATTTTCTTATCCATTCTGTGCAATCTGTTTCTATTTAGATTGTAGAACGTATAGATACTGCCATTGAAAGGAACCTGTTTTACATTTTAAATTGTACCACACAACTTTTAATTATTTGAAACACATGTTTTTTGTATCATATATATATATATATATAAATATATATGTATTTAAGGAATTCTGGAGGGAATGTGGTGTATTGTAAAAATGTACATTTGAGTGACGTTTGGGGTTTTATATTTTCCTCTTTGCTCCACCAACACAAGCTTGTGCAGCATGTTGTTTAACATGCAACCTCTTTTTACCCCGACAGTAAAATTGTGGTTAATGTGATGGTTTTGCGACCAAAGCAGATATGTATAGTGTAAAAAGAAGATAATATACTATAGAAAAAGATACTGTTGACATAAATCATTTGGGCAGTAAAAAACTGCCTACATGTCTGAACGACAGCTGTAAATGTTTGAATGAGTGAGTGTGTGTATGTGTGTGTGTGTGTGTGTGCGTGTGCGTGTGTTTGCATGCCTTCTGTCTAGCTAGACTTGTCATATTAAGATAAGGACATCCGTGATCCATGTTGTTGTGAAAGGATCCCAACTGTGATAGTGATATCTGTCAATAGCTTCCCCTCTTTCACTAATAAATACATGTTTTACAAAAATAAATGAGATAATAACAGAAAATGCAGTGTCAGTATTTTTTGTGACACCTTCAATTTAGCTGAGAATTAAAGTGGTGCAAAGTGTGAGTACATAAAGCCTGATATCTTGGCTCCACCACGACACTTGGGGCCTGCTCATCCTTGGCCATATAACTACCCCTGCTGCGCTGCTGCCTGACGGAAGGAGCTAGACACTGCACCATAAAAAGAGTCCAGCACTGCAGTAGTGTGTGCCCTGGAGGAAATAGGCAAATCCCTGAATGAAAAACAGCGATGCAGTTCAGTGAGTTTGCAAATTCTACGACGGCTGAAGTGAAGATGGTTGACAAAGGGCCAGTAACTGGTACTCAGTCTAAAACAACATCAGAGTGGATATCCGTATCAGGTAGATGTGTTGCTAGAAAACTTGCTACACTCACAGCAGCATTTGATTATAAAAGTATGTGACACTGTTTTTTCTTGTAATCGTCAGGTTCAGTAAGTACATCATCTCTAATGGAGCAAACAGACTAATAGAAACGATAGCCTCATTCTACCCAGTACGAAGAAGAAGCAGGTGATGAAAGGAAAATGGTTGATGGTTAAGCTTAACACCTACAAGCTTTGCAATTTTTCTAGCATACTCTCTTTACTTTTGTCTCTTATGTGACCTCGATCATAAACAAGAATCAAAATGCCACACAGTTAATTGAGAAACATTCATTTTTCTTTTATACTGATAACATGAACACAACACCTCAACTACAGACAGTTTTATACCCATCCGAATTTAACACCAGAGTCTGAAATTCCTTTATCAAGTAGATTTGAGAAAGAGTGAAAGATTTGGAGGGAGAGCGAGAGGATTCAGTATTAACTCCCCCTCCCATTGCTCCTCTGGACTGAGACTCATAAACCTCTCCTGGTTCAGACTCAGAGACGGAGCAGAAGGAATCGAACTGAAATGCACCCAAAGTCCTCACTGAAGAGAGAAGGGACTAAAGGTCTGACTGTCTCAGCCTTGAAGCTTTTACACCCTCTGGTGGAACAAAAAGTAATTCTCCTATTGATACTCCTAACCTACTACATTCATTTGTTAAACATTGAGGATCTGTATG
The DNA here is from genome assembly GCF_000735185.1 of Notothenia coriiceps. Classification (NCBI taxonomy): domain Eukaryota; kingdom Metazoa; phylum Chordata; class Actinopteri; order Perciformes; family Nototheniidae; genus Notothenia; species Notothenia coriiceps. The sequence continues at coordinate 19,147 of NW_011336775.1, read as the reverse complement.
TTAAATATGACCTAGTTTGTATGTAAATATGACTGTGTGTTTGACTAGACAGCCACAACTCAATAATCAAATCATTTAAAATGTACCCATCATAAAGACTCAATAAAAGTATCTTGACAAACTTCATCCTGATCCATTTCACAGAACGTAATCTAGACTAAAATCTTAACTTCTGTGAAGGGGTTCATAATGTTTCATATCTGATTTAAAAACAATAGTTAGGGGCCATTTTGTGTGTAGCTCTTATCATTCCTTCAGTTCATACTGGCCATTTAGAGACTACTTCCAAATGGAATTTCAATGTAATGGGGGTTGAAAAAACAAAGTATTATTTCCTCTCTCTTTTAATTGTATTCCACTGCAGCTCAATGAGTGCGATTTCTATAGCAAAACATGTTATACATTACGTTCATAAATAAACCTGACAAATGTTTTATGAGTTATTTAAATCCTAATAAATACACTAGTTGGATCTCAGTGTGCCCCTCGTCTTTTATCCCGACACATAGGGGGTCACTGTTAATGCTGGTATGTTGTAATGTAAACACATAGCCCTGTTTGTTCATAATGTATAAAGCTTCTGTTTGCATTGCACATGTATTTGTGATTAAAGCGATTTTGAGCCAATGTTGTCAAAAACAACACAAAACAAGAAGCGGCCCCACAGGTTAAACGCCTGAGGCTTTAAGGGCTTTGCCTTAACATTTACAGAAGACATTTCAGTACAAAAGACTATATGAGAATATGTTGGATTCTACCTAATGGTTATTTGGTTGAAGTAAGTTACACCACTATACAAAAGCTACATTTCCCTCTTCTTCCAAAAGCCGTCCTCCTATCAGTGTTTACCCTTAGTTTACGCACTGTATCCAGGTCTTAGTATCTACTTTACATTTAGTCAAAGTAACCCAAGAACTGCTGCTGTTTAGAGTAAACAGACGCCTTTCAGGAGGAAATATCAGATTTATGTGGGCAGGGTATTGTCTGCTGACAGATCACCTGAGCAGGAATCTTATTCACATCATTCCTGGCTGCCAGTGGAGTCATGGCAGAGGAAATAGACCAGACACTGCCACTACCTGATGAATATCCTGAACCATGTGAGGATGTGGTGAATGGAGACGAGGAAGAGGAAAACAACAAACATCAGTCATTAAAATGCAGCCCTAACTTGCTGCAGATGCTGAAGGCAGCAGAGAGCAGGAGGACACCTCAGAGTTGGGACAGAGACAGGGAGGAGGCGTCGGGGACAGAAGAGACTGAAGCTCAGAAGACTGACATGGTGAGAAGCAGTTTTACTGGTTTGATAGAGATATATGGTGCCTGCACCTATAATAAGAAGCGTGAGTCGGCATACACTCAGGCTGTTAATGAGTTGCAATGAGCAGGCCTCTATGAATGTTTGACCTGCACTCACACATACATATTTCACTCATTGTGTGACTTTGAAATCACAGAGAATAATTAAAGGGGAAGTGTGCCGATTTCACACATCAAAGTCTGTTTACAGGGGTGTACGGCTGCATCTGTGAAAAAAAAAGTTGTATAAAGCCTTTTGTGTCTCTACAAGGGCGGTGTGTGAAATCTGATGAATTGCTGAATGTCACTTGAGACTTGAGTTTCAGATAAAGCGTGATGACTACACGTTTAAGAATTAAAAAAGGTGTCCGGAGTCATGAAATTGGGAAGAAGTGAGTTTAACAATCTCTGTAGCCCGCTCGCATCGGTCCTATTTTTGACGCAGAAGCCATTATTTAACAGTTCTTAAAAGCTGTGCTGTACTTTTCATGAAAGGTTTACAGATCATCATGTGTAAAATCACTGGAATTTGCCTTTAAGAGACTTCCAGCAACCCTGCACAGCTGCAGAGAAAATATTCTACATTAATCTTACATTAGTCCAGCTCTATTATTTGTTAACTTAAAGAAACCTAGAATACGCTGACTTCTGTGTCCCTGAATGCAACTATATATATATTTACAGTATATATATATATATATATATATATATATATACTGTATATAAGGCTTGTGTTTGTTCACTTTGCTGCTCCTCTATCAGTAAAGCTGCACTTTTCTTTATCCATCCCTAAAAAACTCTGTCATGAATGTATGTTCATGTGTGTACATTTACTATTTAATGTATACCCTGAGAGCAGAGTGCATTTACACACTCCCTTCCATCTGTGGCCTCAAGTAACACTTCACTGAGCTTCAGTTTCCTTAAAACTCTTTTCTTCTCTTCATCTCTAACCTGTTCTCTCATACTTTCCCAAGCCTCACAAAGACACCATTTATTTATTTTCTCTTCCCACCTGGGCCTGTTAATGGGTGAAGGTGTGGCGTTAAGCGTCACTGTGTGAACTCTCATAAGCCCGAGCGTGCAGCTGTGCAGAGTTACTGCAGTCAGTGTGAGAGCCGCTCTGCCAGCATGAAGAAAGTTTACAGTCTAGTGAACATAACTAAAGCCAAGGACCAGGAGGCCGTGCAGTCCATCTGCATCAAGGTATCACTGCTTTTGTTTCAGAAGCTCTGTTTCTCTTTGTTTTTCCTTTTAGAGGGCAGTGAGCCAGATCTGCATTTTGAATTATCATTAGGTTGTTTTAAATGTGAGCAGTTAAATAAACATTTAGAAAAATAAACCTTTATATCAATTTTTAATCACGACGGCCCATTTCCTTTGGTTTTATTGACTGTTACTCACAAAAAAATGGTTCCAAAAAATGTAGGCTTTTCAGGTAACACATAAATGCATAATTGGTTTCCCACAGGGGTTTATTTACACAACTCCACCTTGATTAAAAGTTTATAAGCTTTTATTGTGCCTTATTTCGTTGAACGTCAACAGTAGCTGGATGGAGCGCTTTAAGAGATGGTTTTGTAAACATTAGCTAAACTTTCCCACTGCCTAAAGTCACAGCTTAATGTCTTTTATGTTAAAGATTAAGCAGCTGCTTGAGGGAGTAGCACACAGTATTCAAGAGATTGTTTTTAAGTGAGCAGTACTGAGAACAAAAATAAAGTTACACCTCTCAGACCAGTCCATTGATGAACATGACAAATGTGTTTTTACTTTTGGTGTGGTATTTTATTGATTCTTCTGAAAGTCAGGGACCTTTATTTTCGGAATACAATCTGGTGAGCAAAGTGGAGCAATTGAGGCTTTATTCCAATACTTTATCAACCAATGAAAATCAAGGGGATTATAAAGAAAACGAATTATGATTGACTTTTGTGAACAACTTTATAATGGTTATTAATCTAACTGAAGTCAGAGAAAAAGAGAACCTCATTATAAACGCTCGGGAGCAGTTCAAGCATAATTGCTTGTAGCGCGGATTACAGGACTCGGTTTGATTCATAACAGTGATGAATGTCATTTGTTGCACATTATTATCCTTACAGCGGTTGCATGACATACAACTGAGCAATATATGTACTTTAAAATTCATGGAGGGAATGCAATGACCTTCCAGAGAGGCCTTGTCACAGCAGAAGGGTCAAAGAGAAGAGCAACAGCACCAACACATTGCGCTCCTTACGAGGGTTATTTTATCCATTCAAGAGACGTACGAGACATGATAGAACCATTTTATCCAACTGGGTAGCGCTTGGTGCGAGTAAACTGACCTGTATGTGTAAAATGAGTGAAGATCATGCTCAAAATAAAGATTTGATCTAGTAGGGTGTAGGAGTGTGATGTACATGCAGTATACGGCCATTCCATATTATCATTTTTTAGCAGAGTTTCCGACTTAATGATCCAAAAAACCTGTGGCCATAAAGCTCCAAATGCTCAATGCATGTTTTTGGGAGGTGGGGTCAGTGAGGGGGTGTGTCTGTGTTTTTGGAGCTGGACTTGAAGCTCAGGCAGCAGAGGCAGGCAAGAAGCCAGAGAGCGGACATGGACAAGTGGGACTCGTGTGGCAGCAGCCCAGCCTTCACACAGCCACAACGGATGGTGAGACAGCAGCAGATACAGGGAGAAAGAGAAGAGAGGAAGATGGTGATTGCTGCTGTGAAGGGTGCTGATGTGCGATTTAGAATTTCATTACAACATCAGTTCTGTTATGTCTTCAGCATGAAGTTGCTAAGACTTTATGGTTGTGACCTGCAGTCAAATTACAACTGATTTACTTAGTTGACTATTGCATCTGTTTGTGTCTCTTCTTTTTTGGCTCCACAGCAAATACAGTTCAATGACCAGAAGCACGAATTCAACAAACGTCCCGCCAACATAGGTCGTCGCTCTTTGTCTCGATCCATCTCGCAGTCGTCTACTGACAGCTACAGTTCAGGTATGGCAACATGAAAATCACACACACGCTCTTTAGTCTGATCACATGTCTCTAATACATAAACTGAGCTGGTTCTGATCCCAAGACACGAGAACCGCAGGCCCCGGGGGATTATCCTCGGTGCTTTCTCCTTCAGCTAAACGAAAAGTCTCCTGAAGAATTAAGTCTCTTTAATTTGGTCCTAATCGGCTCCGTAAGCCTCAATGTGTCCTCAAATGTGTCAATCACTGCCAGAGTTTATACAGACTTCAAAGGCTCAGATAAAAACGATCAACTAGCTACAGACTGACTCCAAACACACAACAATCAACATTGGAAAACCAGAGCTGATTCATAACGTTTAAAGCTTTCCAACAAACCATGTTTTTTTCTCTTTCATACTTCAACTTATGGCTTCTGGACACAACATCATATCAGATTTTTTTGATACAATTTATTTCAGCGTGCAGCGGGAGCTCTGAGGATGAGTCCTCTCCCCGAGACAAACCTCAGGCGACCTCAAAAGGCCTTTCTGACTTCTGCATCAAAAACATCCAGCAGGCTGAATTTGGACGCAGAGAAATAACGATCGCAGAGCAAGGTAAAGCTGTTCATGTCCTCACAAGTGGTAATGATGATACATTTATGTAGCAATCATCCAAGTACCAAATTGAGTGTGTCTTGTTGGTTGCTCTTATTCAGAAATGCCAGCGCTGATGATCCTGACGAAAAGAGCAGGAGGAGAGAAACCTCTGGCAGGAGCCAAAGTGATGGGCTGCACACACATCACACCACAGACAGCGGTCAGTTCAACACACACGCACGCACGCACGCACGCACGCACGCACGCACGCACGCACGCACGCACGCACGCACGCACGCACGCACGCACACACACACACACACACACACACACACACACACACACACACACACACACACACACCCCCCCCCATCCATCTGATATTCGATCCTAGCTTTTAATAAAATTCCTTGTGTGAACTAAGATGAGGTCTGTCTGAGTAGAAAGATGAATACTCAATACTACCACCAACTTTAAGTTCAGATTTGCCATTTCCTATTTTTTTTTTCACTATATGTTTGTAATAGTTTTGACACTAGGTTTTATAATATATCTATATCTGTTTTGCATTTACATTTCTCGTCCTTTGTTTATATTTGAACCATTTAGGATTTGTTATTTGCTGGTCTCTTGCAGGTGCTGATGGAGACTCTCTCTCGGTTGGGGGCTCAGTGTCGCTGGGCGGCCTGTAACATCTTCTCCACTCAGAACGCTGTGGCTGCTGCTCTGGCTGAAGGAGGTACGACTGTCTGTGTCACCTCCTCCTCCAATCTGGCTCATCTTTTTTTATATCAATACAATTATTTTTGTAACTAAGTGATTGATACTCTCTTCATCTCAGGCATATCAGTGTTTGCGTGGAAAGGAGAATCAGAGGACGACTTCTGGTGGTGTATTGACCGGTGTGTCGGAGCTGAGAGCTGGCAGCCCAACATGGTACTGATATCAGCAGACAGGACTCGTTATTCATTTAAAGATTTAGAAGCCAAAGTTTGTAGATATGAAACTGAAATAAGTTCAACCCAGTGAAATTAGGTTTGGTGGCCTTTAAACCAGTGGTACTTGTCAACTAAATTAAGAATCTACCTGTTCTAAATGTTGTACAAAAAACGATGACTACAAAGATCCTTGTTGTGTAGTTATTTAAAAAATGCAATAAGAAAATTCTTAGTTAGGGATTTGTTTGTGTTAAAGTAATGCAATATTATTTTTCTTATTTCCTTTACATAGTTTGCACAGTCTGCTCCAATAATGCATGTCAGACAAAAACTGAAGCAATTTCTCTCTATACATAAAATTCAGTAAGGTGTATGAATATGAATTATACTGTACATTCTAAGATATATGGATTTGGCTATTCAAGGCTCTAAGCCCAATAAGCCCAAGAGCTACAGCCCAATCTCCTACAGTCAGCACACTGAATAGATAGTAAAGTTGAAATGAAAGTCTATTTTTTGTTTGGGTAAACTGTGCCTTTTATTGCTGTTACAAAGGTCTTAATTGAGTTTAGCTGTGCTTCTCCCCCCAAAGATCCTGGATGACGGAGGAGACCTAACCTACTGGATCCAGAAGAAGTACCCGAGCATTTTCAAGAAGTTGAAAGGCATCGTGGAGGAAAGTGTTACAGGAATCTATCGGTGGGTTTTACACAAAACGGGGGGTTACGTATTGTAACCCTAGTTATATAAGCACAGACGGAGCCCTCTACTGCACTCTATGGGGTTTCTATCTTCTCCACATCACACGTGTGTCTGCCTTCATGTTTCAGGTTATACCAGCTGTCAAAGGCAGGCAGGCTGTGTGTGCCGGCCATGAACGTTAACGACTCGGTGACTAAGCAGAAATTTGACAACCTTTACTGCTGCAAGGAGTCCGTACTGGATGGGTAATACATTATTTTTTAAACGCATACAGATACGAGCACTGGTACAATTCAGAGCAGCAGCCTGACCGTGTTGAACTCTTTTGTCAGGTTGAGGAGAACCACTGACGTCATGTTTGGAGGAAAGCAGGTGGTGGTGTGCGGATATGGGGAGGTCAGTAAAGCTCCCAGCGCTGCTGTAAATTGTGACTTACTGTACATTAAAGCAGCTCTACCATCCTCTTTTCTTCCTCCTTCAGGTTGGAAAAGGTTGCTGTGCTGCTCTGAAAGCATTGGGTACTGTTGTCAACGTCACAGAAGCGGATCCCATTTGTGCCCTTCAGGCCTGGTATGAATAGAGGAAGCTTTTATCAGCACAGATGTAAAGTCTGTTTGATTCTTTCAATGGTACATTGAAGCAAAACATCAAGGCTTAAAAAAAAGTGTGACTCTCCCCCCCCCCTCTCAGCATGGATGGCTTCAGAGTGATTCAACTGGGTGAAGTGGTCAGACAGGTGGACATGGTCATCACATGCACAGGTAATTGATGTTCTCTACAAACTAATATGAGCTCTCATATAAGTAACAAAACAGTTCCCGGTTGTCTGTCTCTGCAGGCAATAAAAACGTGGTTGGTAGGGAACATATGGACAGAATGAAGAATGGCTGCATAGTCTGCAACATGGGACACTGCAGCACTGAGATAGATTTGGTATGAACTCTATGTGTGTTAATGAATGTGTTTTTCTGATGCATGATCCAGTTCTTATTGAAAAGTAATAGCTTCTACTGTATGTTATGTGACACAATGTTTCCAAGTCAATGCAGTATTGTAGTACTACACTGGATGAGTGGGACACACTGTTTTAAATCTAGTTACTGAGTCACATGACATGGAAGTTATTGAAAACTAAATCAATTATATATATTTTTTCATATTTATGTAAATCAATTTACAACACATCAGTAATCACAACAGGTGTGGCACAGTACAATTTCTTGACACACAAAGGAACACTACAACCTTGTTTCTTACTTTATATTTAAAGTAACTACAGTAAAGCTGTAAATAGACAATATGTACCTCTGAGGTCTAGTGGAGTGGAAGTATACATCTGCATAAAATGAGAATACTTAAGTCAAGAACAAAAAGCTTAAATATGTACTTGAGTAAATGTACTTTAACTTTACTTTAAACTGTAAAAATGAAGCTTTTTTGTGTGACTCATTCTCTTAGGTAAGTCTACGAACAGCGGAGCTGAGGTGGGAGCGTGTGAGGCCTCAGGTGGATCATGTTATCTGGCCTGATGGCAGGAGAATCGTCCTGCTGGCTGAGGTGATGATACTGTTATTATTTACACCAGCACCGAGAGATAACGTAGGTAAACCTATTTATGTTAATGTGGGGCTAATGCCCCACAGTTTAATCTGAAATAGGATCTGGGCCATCATGAAGGGGCTGCTGCACTATAATGACTGACCTCATGCACATTGTCTTGCTTATTGTCTGTGTACAGACAATACAAAATACATGAATCACCTGACCTCAGAATCAATTTAAATGATTTCAAGTTAAAGTAACCCTTGCTTTTTTCAATGTTTAAAGGTCGATATTGTTCTGTAAATGTATGTTTTTGTTTTACTTTTCTCAAATAGCATCAAGTTATCCCTGTTAGTCATCATTAAAGACAGCCCAGCGATTTTTCTTTCTAGGCAATAACTCTAAGACAAGGCATACTCATGAAGTCTTTTCCACATCTCTATACTTACCTGCTGACATTCCTAGTTTATTTGAGCTACACTAACCTTACAGGGAACTGGAAATGTTTTACTAACAATGTTTAACTAACTGGCTAGCTAATCGTTAGCCTAACCCATTCCAACATAAAACCATTCGTGCATAATACTATGTTGAAATGCTAATGCTAAAGAAACAGAGAAGCCTAAAGGTCAAGAGAAATGCATAAACAGAAAAGAGTTAGACCAACCTGACTGTTTGGTTTTCTCAGACTGCCTCAGCTCTTTAGCTCTCTGTTACAAGCTTAGCATGCACTTGTTAGCATGCAGTGGCTACCTTGCATTGGCTAGCAAGCATTGGTTAAAGACAAGTACTGTATATCAATCCAAGACCCCCTAAAAAAGGTATGTTTTTTTTTATCTGTGTTTAAAAGCTACCTTAGAAAAGTTGCCAATCATTCTAAATAAGGTGAAGCTAGTTAACTTTATATACACAAGCAAAGGTTTTAGACTTCTTAAGATGACTTTAAAGTCTTCCTTAGCATTACTATGGTGGCCCTGAAGGTCAAAAGCATATTGTTGATGATTTGAGCACCAAGAACAGATTTACCTGATTGCTGTTAAGTATTTGGTTCCTAACTGGATTAGGTCTGCAGCAGGAGAGACAGAAGGCTATTCTACATCACAGTATGTCATTTCATTTTTTATTTTCTTTCAGGGCCGTTTGCTGAATCTGAGCTGCTCCACAGTGCCCTCTTTTGTCCTCTCCATCACTGCTACGACTCAGGTATAATAATACGTCATTTACATGAGAGATTTATTTAGAAAAATACTGGAACTCTTTAATTATTCCCTAATTGTATTGCAGAGGAAGAATCTGCAGCGCTGTTGCAATTCTTTACCCACAAAATAACATGTCACCATGGTGAACAAACAATAACAAATTGAGGAAATTCTTAATGAATTAAAATTAATTGTGGCCTTACTCACATAGACGAGAAATACACTTGTGCAAGTGTGAGACTGTTTATACAAAAGTGTTTTAAAAGGTAAGTATTTAGCAAAAATTTGACTTTATACTGATTATACTGGACAAGTTCTGAGAGAGTAGGCCTACGTTTTTCTGTTGTTAAACGTGACCCCAATTCATGAAGTATTTTCTCAGTTTATGCATTTTCATTCACCGTGCATGTGTGTATATACATACAGGGTGAGTATTTGATGTACCAATGGTCTTTTTGTGGGGAAGTATTCCTTTAACTCTTGCTCTTTTACCTCAGGCTCTGGCTCTCATAGAGCTTTACAGTGCTCCAGAAGGACGTTACAAACAGGACGTCTACCTGCTGCCAAAGAAAATGGGCAAGTCCTCAGCTTGATTATCCAAATATATATATGATATTCAATATGTATATTCAATATTATCTTATTCAGACACAATAAAGCCTCTTCAAATTTCAGATGAATATGTGGCCAGTCTTCACCTGCCAACGTTTGACGCTCACCTCACAGAGCTGACTGATGAACAGGGCAAGTACCTGGGCATCAGCAAACATGGACCCTACAAACCCAACTACTACAGGTGAGGAAATGTACTCTTTTCTTACAATAATCAATACATCCATGTTATTGTTTGCATGTAACATAGATATGTTTCTTTCCTTAGGTATTAACCCTCTGGATATAAAGCTATTGTGGATTTGATGTTGGATGAAAACCTGCAGACAGAGCTCTGACGCCCTCTACAGTCCCACACTGACACAGACACGATGTTACACAAACTTTGACTGATTATTTGTGTATGGGTTTTATGTCATCAACTATTTCTGGTTATGAATGTTAATAGTGTCAAGAATGTAATCACAGTGAATTATTAATTGAATGTTAACAAGTCATAATAGTAAAAAATACATACAAATTCTGAATGGGAATTATGTATTCAATTGTTTGAAAATATAATTTACTTACCGGAGCAGCAATCGTTAATGTATTTTTAGGAGACCACAAGTAGAATGATAAGAAATAATTGAACAGCAGTGTTTGACAGCAGAATATCTACAGATTACCTATGAAGAGGAAATGCATGTAAGCATTCATACAATATTACAATAGAAGAGCATATTTAGTCATAATTGATGCTTTTCCCAATTGTGTAAAACCATTACAACAGCATGGACAGTATTTTAAGGTTAATGTCAATGTTCATTACAAAGACACAACCTCACAGGTCTACATATTTTATATTAAATCATACTTTTTTTCAATGATTTATGGTCAAACCTACAGGGCGAAGAATGTAAAAATGTTGTTACAATTAATTTTGAGACCTTTCATAGAAATTCATCTAAAACATCATGTTATCAATAATCGTTCATTTCATTAAATAAATACATTTTACATTTTAAATCTCTTCATTATTTAAATTTGTATGTTTTTGTAACATAGTACATATTACATGTTATATTTGAACAACGATAAAAACTTCTTTTTTTTGCAAAAACCAAATAGATTAAGTACAAAACAGGACCACTGTTCATCACAGAAAAATCTTGTCTTTAAAAATATTATTGTTAACAATTACAAATAAAAGTTTTTTTTTACATACATCCCTGTGTCAAGTGTTTGAAAGTGAGCTAAACATTTAACGCCACCTTCAAGCCGAGCAGCAGGACCTACAGCATGCTGAAGAGCCTCGTAAAATGACTGTTTCCCCACCAGGGGGCGTAACAGCAATTTCGTCTTTGAGTGAGCATGAATGATATGAGCATAATTACTTATGTTTGTGAAATGTTAAGGCTTCACTGTACATCCTGCTTAAGTATTTAGCACCAACACATGATCTACATTATGAACCTCCTACTCAATAACACATCTCAATTAAGTTTACGCCTGGAAGCTAAATAAAAAGCTAAATCCAGGATCTTAATGTATGGCAGATGGACATGGTAGTTTGTGTGTGTGTGTGTGTGTGTGTGTGTGTGTGTGTGTGTGTGTGTGTGTGTGTGTGTGTGTGTGTGTGTGTGTGTGTGTGTATATGTGTGTGTTTGTGTGTGTGTGGCAACTGTCCTGGAGATAATCTGCAGGGCGAAGAGGTCAACTCACATAAACACGGTTTGCCTTTTTCACGAAAACATATTGTCATGCCAAAGCAGGTGAAACACTGCTAGGTGTAAAACATAGAACAAATTAAGGCGAAATCGAACAACTTTATTAATCCATGAAGTAAAAACTTATGTCTTAATGTACAAGCCACAAGAATGGAAAGTACCTCAACTTTGTAGTTTCAGGTTGATTTTCTTACTGAAATCTGTCTGAACTTTGTTTCATACTGTTCAGTCACTTAAGTCGAAATGCAAAAAGAAGGAAACATATAGACATGGCAACTTTGTTTGTTGACAGGTATTATTTTCAAAACAATTTGTTTTGATTGCAAGCTTTTTGAGGACATTAAAAACTGTAATAGAGCATGTTAAAATCAAATGCTAAACTATTTATAATTAAACTATTTAGAATAAAGTTGATTGTTGGTGAACAGTCCAAGGTCAAAGGTCATCTGCACCACAGGTTGTTTGTTGTTTGTGTCAACTTTGAACATTATTTGGTGGCAGCCAGCATCTATTCTGCACACAACACGATTCCCAACCAGTGTGAAGGTGTCCAGTGTCCTCGTATTTTATATCAGGCACATACACGCAATGTTATATTTAAAGGTTGCTGCCCTTTTTTTTGGTTTAAATTCCGTTTTAACTTGCTTGAAAATTAATTGTGTTAAAATAAAAATAAACGTTCTTATTCTTTTCATTTAGTTTGAATTAGCTTTTGGGCAAAGTGTTTGGTTCATACCAGATCCTCTGATACTCACAATTGCTTCACTAGCTGAATAAGCTGTCTGTGTTAGTTGTGTTAGACACTACGTAACTAATTATTCTCTAAATAAATCTAGCTGTTTTCCTCGATTGTTGCATCCTGTCTGTCTCTGATCATGAAGTCCTATAAATACCCCCTGTCCCTGGATTACTGTAATCCAGTCTCTCGCAGTTGTGTGTGTGTGTGTGTGTGTGTGTGTGTGTGTGTGTGTGTGTGTGTGTGTGTGTCTGTGTGTGTGTGTGTGTGTGTGATCCTTATTGAAATAGTCACTGCATTTCTAATGGTGCAGTACAACAACACTCTTCTCTTATTATTCTAGTGATACATCTCAAGTGTCTCATTCCCTCATTTGTCTGCAGCGACAATACATTAATCAGGGTTTGTCATTTTGGCCAAAAGAGGAAGCAGTCTTTCATTCCCTTTAACATGTTCTCTGAAGTATGAGCTTCTATGCTGTTAAACTGAAATAAATGACACTCGCCGTGATGTTTACATTTGGGTACAAAACCTTTAATAAAACACACAAAAGAAACAGAAGAACAGTTGGGACAGAAGCAATTAAACAGCCATTAGTTTAATAGATGAGATCCATCAAGTTCCACACCCAATCTAATCTAATGACACCACTCATTCTCCTATGTGTGTGTGTGTGTGTGTGTGTGTGTGTGTGTGTGTGTGTGTGTGTGTGTGTGTGTGTTTGTGTGATTGTGTCCTTGCCTCCTCCATGTTAGGGATTCTCCCTAAAGAGCTTTGGTGCCTCCCTGCATCACTACGTGGTACTAATCACTCGTACCAGCTGTCAGCGTGTCAGCCTCTCTTCTTCCACTTAACCTCACTTCCTCTGCAGTCGGCCATAATGGACTCTCACAGCGTTTATATGAAACATGATGAACATATATCAGCTGCTGATGCCTCTGACTGCTCAGTCCCACCAAACGAGGTGCATTACCACTGATGTGATTTAGTATTTTTCCTTCATCTATCGTCTTTTATCCCTTCCTTACGTTTTTGCTCTGGCCTAAATTTCTGTCAGTATTATCCTAGCTTTAAACCTAAACATCCTCTAGCAGTTCTCACCCTATTATACTTAAATTAGAGATGTGTATTCAGTTAAGGAATCATAGTTATAATCAGTGGAAATACTTTAGTTTGGCCTAATAGAGTCAGAATTTAAGAAATGTGCCTTTATATAAATGAGACGAAACCGAGTTATAAAACGTATCATGTCCATTCCAGGTTAAATGGTTTGATGCAGCACTATCATCACTTATAAAGAACCTCAGCAGGGCCTCCTCCCAGACCTTTGGTGCCTGAGCGGGGTCAGGCTTCTGCTGCTAACACCATCACTGAGAATGTACTACTACCGGACTTCAGCTGCTGGTGTCTCAGCCACACGCATGAACACCATTGATTTATTGACCAGTGCTTAATGGCCTGTGTATGGATTTATGGGTTATTTTCCTAATAGTTCAAAAAAATCATTTATTTCATACCTTTGGTGTTTTAGGTTGAAGATTACACTTTGATGTGATGATCAGCTAAGTGTGGCCAAGACAACCCCGAGGGGACATAACGGGAAATCTGATGGAGGACAGAGGCAGGACAAAGAGCATTTAGCATTGTTCTTTACAGAAATGGTGAACCTGCTACTTGTCCTTGTGGAACTTCTATCGTGTTCTGAGACTGCAAGCACGCTCAGGGGGGGATGGTCAATTTGAACCCCTTGCTGCTCCGCCAGTCACTCACACACCCAACAACCTGCCAGTGCCACCCATGACAGCACTAACACGTACTACTCCTAAACACACAGTAATCCTCCCCCTGGGATGATGGTGGACGGCAGGTCAAAGCTCTCAGTCAGTTGTTGGCAAGTCTAGAACCACCGGATCCTTCCAGCCCACCAGAGTGAGTTCTACCATTGCCAAACACTGTGGGAGAGTGCAGCTGTCACAGCCAACAGATCCGAGTGACAAGTAGGGTTCAGGTTACACAGGACAGCTCAGTCTCAGTGGTGGAGCACCAGCCTCCATGGTAACCAGTGATATCTGAGAGGGATATGCAATCGATCAGATCCAGTTTATCCTCCTCGTCTTCTCTTCTCTCTATCTTTCTCTTTCAAAGAAGAGGCCTGGACATTTATGATCAGCTGATTGTCTATCTTGTCCTATATTGGCACCACACATGATTGCTCAAACGAAAAGAAACAAAGCAAAAATGTGCTAGTGCCAAAATGGGCAAAGAAGACGAGAAATGGCAGTTGGATAGGAGTAGCCCCAGTGTGGTTCAGTCTCTACTCTGTTTATGGCCCTATGGTAATTCACTGATTGTGTGCCGTGACAGTGAATTCTACCAGTGCCATACACAGAACAGGAGGAGATATAAGTGCAGTCACGCCACGTTACTCAGAGCTGTCCTATAACCTGGCCGTCTTTTCCTTCATTTGTCTGCAGCTTCCTCTTCAGACTCCCTGTAAAACCTATTGTGACCTTTTTAAAGTGTGAGGGGTCTCGTCTCTACAGTCCTGTGCAGAGTGGGAATAAGCAGACAGTATCAGAATCAGCGGCCTCCTTCCCTCATCTCTGTTTCAGGGAGTAAATCCAGACAGACCATCTGCTGGGAGAGACAGGCCTGTAGAGGTGCTTAGTCATCCAGTTTAGAAAATCTCCACACGAATTAGCTTCCATTTTATCCTTCTCAAAGTTATATTATCGTTAGCTTTTGGGACATATCTGGCCTCCTTGAGATCCCTCCTGATGCAGGAGGAAGAGCAGTCTGCTCCGATTGATTCTGGCTGTAGGGAATGATGTGCTAAGTGATTTTTGAGATGCTCCAAATGGGTCCCAAAGCAGGGCTCATCTTCCCGTTTCCGGGAGAGATCAATAGAGTACAAAAGAGAGAGAGAGAGAAAGAGAGGGAGGGCGAGGGAGAGGGAATAACAGACATCTCCTCATGCCTCACATCTTATTTTCTAATACTGAATAATAGTCACAAATAACAATTTATTATGAACGTATTTCCCGTTGTATAATCAATGTTGCTGTGGAGCATGATGATATGTTTTTACTCTGTGTTTGTATCTTTATAATGAAATGTGAAACATATCCAGAAGCTTTAAAAAAACACCATCACTATTATTTCAAAGATAATCTGATTCTTTTAGAGTTGGTCTAATTCTTACCGTATAAAAATGATCCATCTTCACTGCATGCATTTACAGTTTAATTAAAATAAAGACAAGAAGAAACCTTTTGGTGGTCTTCATCTGGAGTGACTGCCTGGACCTTTTCGTCTGGTACTTCTTCAGTCCTCTGGTACCAGTGTGTCTGGACTGGTTGGACCTTTTCGTGTGGTACTTCTTCAGTCCTCTGGTACCAGTGTGTCTGGACTAGCTGGACCTTTTCGTCTGGTACTTCTTGTCAGGTAACTCTCCATGTCTCTCTCTCTCCGTCCCTCACTGCTTGTTTGGGCTGTATGGCAGGAGATTTTAGTAGACAGGTAATAAGTAGCTAAGCATCTTAACCCACTGGCAGTATAGTAATCCACGCTGCCCTCCTCCCGCTCCTTCTGCTGCTTCTGAACGCAGGCCTACAGCAAATTTCCTATGCGCATTTTACGCACAGAACGGGCACTGCAGTGGCTATAATGGTAATGTAACCAAAAATAATGTGGTTTTGTTCAGACAGATACAGGATCATCGTGAAATTACAATAAAGCACCAAAGTTATAATGAAACAATACAAGTCTGAAATAACGCAGATTGATGCCACTTATAAAACTTAGTCTAATTAAAATCCAAGATACGAAAGACGAAGAAAAAAAGAATAGTCTTACTCTGCTCCATTTCTAGTCATATGACACATTGACATATTAAAACCCTGGTGTTGGCTACCAGGCATGCAGCAGACCTACCAGCATCCCCGGGTGTGGCTCCCTGCTGCAGCTCCGTCTCATCCTGCACGGGACCAAAAGTTTGTCCAGGCCTCCTCTGCTGCTCCTCGTTATATACATGCACCCAGAGGTCCCTGCACGGCTCATTTACCTGCTGTCGGTGATTATTAGACAGATTGCAGGTGGAAAAATCGGCATCTTCCTTTCAGCTGATGTGAGTCCGTCAGAGTGGGATAGGAAAGGTTTGGGTTACGGCTCTTTCAAAGTTGACGCTGAAATCCACCCGTGCAGCCTTTGTCCTCTCCATACATTATGAAGGAGGCGCAGCCGGCCAGCAGCGGCTCATCGCCCTCTGCGCAAAGCTGCTGCTCGCGTTACTATCACATAACTTTACCATATAATAATATAAAACACTGATACCTCTGTTTCATCACTCATGACACTCATTCTTACTCGCTTTTCTTGATTATTGTGCAATTTTTCATTGCTGCTCACTCCAGTCAGCCTCCTTAATTAGGCCTACAAAAATGTTTACCCAATCCAGAGTAATAAAACGATTTTAAAGTGTTGCAATCTTTCTCCTAAATACATTTTCTAAAAGAAAAAAGTCTTCTTTGTCCCTCTTCTATATGCTTTGAGTTCCATAATTGAAAGGATAATAAGAAATAGGTTTCAATAGGAGTTAGTCGTCCAGAATACTTTATCATATCACCCTCCAAACCTCGAGCCAAATTAAACTGATGTTGAAACAAGAAACCTGAATATGCTCAGAGTCTGCATGGCCACACAGCAATGAATTTTTAATAACTTCATTATGCTGTCGGCCCGTTGAGGAGCGTCATACTCCAGCATCCTGCAGAAGACCCACCTTTATTTATTTACTCATTTAAGATTATCCATATCTGAAACAAGCAGCAATTTGAGGAGACATTCTCACAATAGGTTGAGCTAGTTTATAGACAATTATCTAGGGAAATAAATAACATAATACACAAGGCATGATACATAAAACGTATTGTCATTGGTGGAAAAACATAAAATCATTCGCTTTAGTAAAAGTTACAACACAGAAATACAATACGAAAAATATTTCGTATATTTCGTATTCAATTTTTAGTGAAGTATACTCCTTGAGTAAATATACAAGTTACTTTCCACTTCTGCTTATGGTAAATCACAATTATGAGGTGATGCCACTAAATTATGAAATGGCATCATAACTTCAAAACTTCATGTCTATTACTATTATTAGCATTGTATTCTTTATCCTGAGTAACTTCAAATATATATTTAAATGTTCCCAGCAGAAATGGACTGTCATATTTACTCTTTCACCAGCAGGCCCTTTTCAGAGCAGACATTCTGATATGTCTTACTATGTCATGACAGAACAAGCAGCACCAGGACCCTGAAACTGGAGCAGTGCATGGAGACAAAAAAACAAAACATACTTTATTGTTAATATCATTAGTATTTTTTGTATATTTATTAGTATTTATTTATTTATTATTAGTATTTCTGTGAGAACACAAAGGCAGTTTAGGTATTTTATCCATGTATAGTTTTCTATACATATGGGTCATGTACATATTGGTAATGTGATTGAGTATAACTGAGTTTTCCAATGTGTATGTTTAAAGAATAAAATATGAATAATAATTGGACGAATGCCTAATTGTCTAACTTTGAGTGGACCTCCTCATTTCAAATCATAGACGTATGCAGTCTATAACACAGAAGGATATCACTGCCACCTAGTGGAGGAGAGACAGATGTCCCCTCAATAATGTTACTTTGACTTCACATTAGGGCTGCAGGATATTGGAAAAAACTGACAGCGATTTCCCCCCCCCCCTGCGATATATATTGCGATATGAAAACATACAGGAATTGAAGAAAAGACAGTTTTTTTCCCCGCAAACCATCCTTTCTTGAACTTTAATGCTATACAATTGGTATTTTGTAAAGTATATTTAACTGGATGAAGGATTTTAGTCACGGACGTCTGGATCTTAAGTTAGCAGAGCTGAGCTAGCTCGGTTAGCAGCGCCGAACTGCCCTGGAGAAACACATGAAATTACTTTATTCAGTGTTTTTACCTTTAATCACCAGGTCCATTTTTCTTTGGAGATTTGATTGTGATTGGTGGTTTGCTGTGCATGCAGAGCCACTCACTCAAGTACCCCTGACATGAGTGCCGAAACAAGTTCTATTTCATCCTTACTGACCGCCAGAGGCGGTGCTTTAGCACTGGATATCTTCCGTCTCGCGCATGCGTAGGTCGAATATTTATATCAACAAAGTCACGTTTGACCTCGTATGACCCCGGAAGGCATAAGTTCCGGCGTTGTCAACGAGTTCAGTCCTTTTTCATCTTCTCGCTGCACAGGTTACTACTTTTTGAGTAGAAGCCAAGCTAGCTTATTGAAAATTAAGATTCTAGCTCATCGCTACCTGTAGCCTTGTGATCATCTCGATCGGAGCTGCGGGCTAGGAAAACGCTCGCCCTCCAAAGGCTGCGACGAGCTAGCTGTCCGCCCTCCCAAGGGAGGGGACCGCGGTGGTCACCGCTCGGACCCTAGGAGCTCCGGACCCGGTAAAGAGCGGACGCTCCTGCACGTCAGCCGGTGAGATCGCTACCATTTGTCG
Source organism: Notothenia coriiceps (assembly GCF_000735185.1). NCBI lineage: Eukaryota > Metazoa > Chordata > Actinopteri > Perciformes > Nototheniidae > Notothenia > Notothenia coriiceps. Next base: position 289 of record NW_011336775.1, on the reverse strand, counting down.
CTGATTGTGCTATCTATTCTCAATCTAATGAGATAACTGTGCACAAGTTACCCTTATCAGAGACATGTAGGAGGACACTCCGTCCACCGGCTCACCCCGGTGCCCGCCATGGGCCTTAGCGCCCCACGAGGGGGCTGGCCCGCTACGGTCCTGTAACTCGCCCCCAAGGAAGCCTCGGTATCCGGTGCCTAACCGTCGCCCCCAGACGATCCAGGCACGGCTCTCCTTCTCTCTCATGTCGCCCGGCTAGGCCTCGAGGGTGACATGGAGAAGAGTTGTCTCGAACCCC